>NW_006239701.1:25944-34906 GCF_000226075.1 Solanum tuberosum | reverse complement strand
TGTGTCTAAGATGGCCATGTGAGACTTAGACTTCCGCTGTGTGTTTTTAAAGTTGTTTTAAGAAGCTTAAATGTGTGGATGTAAATAAGTTTTTTTATTATTCCGCACTATTTTCATTATTGAATGCAATGAATGACTATGTGGCTTGTATAAGACCCCTTCGGGGTCGAGTACGCCTTGTTACGACTTGGGGGTGCTCCCGGGTCGTGACAATCTAACAATGCATAAACATCTAAATAAAATAATCATCACGTATAGGTGACCATATCAGGAGAATCTTCCAGATCCTAGCGAGCTTGTAGAGCATACGCCTGGTTTTGGCGCTGATCGCCACTTGTACCAGATGAAGCACCCTACTTAGTTGGGCGACCTGCTAGGGCTGATCGAGCTGTAGAATGATCCCAAATGTTGTTATCTCATTTCCCCTACTTGACAGAAGGGAAATCCTTTAACTTCTGGCAAGACTGACCACACCTAAAGCACCCCTCTCTCCCTGCAAGACACTCGCTCGTATGGTTCTTACCATACTTTGGACAAGTTGGGAAAGTCTAGTTAACTGAAGCACTTCCTTGAGACTTAGAGCCTGATGACCTACCTTTCTATTCCTATCGAAACCTGGGGGATGGAGCACTAGTTGATGAAGGTGTTCCGGCTGTAGACCTCTGCTGAAACTGTGAGCGATTTTCACCATCCGACTTTTGTTGTGAGTATTCATAGTTTCCTGTTCTGGCCTTTTTGTTATCATTTACCCAATTCCCTAAGCTTATCTCCCTCAACCTGCTGAGCATGACTCATTAGTATGGAGATATCCATATCCCCTATTAGCATAGCATTCCTGGACTAAACCTTCACCAGATCGAATACCCCAAACAAAACCTTACACATTTGTGCCCTGGAATCAGCAAACATGTATGGAGCACATCTAGAGAGTTGAGTGAACTTCAGTCTGTACTCTTGAACCGACATTGAACCCTACTTCAAGTTCATAAACTCTTGTGCCTCAGCTTTTCTCAATTCCCTTAGGAAGAACCTATCCAGAAAAGCTGCAGTAAAACAATCCCAAGTCATAGGAGCGGCATCTGTACCCCTGTAATCTTTCCACTGAGTGAACCAGATATGAGCCACATCCTTAAGTTGGTTGGATGCCAACTCAACACTCTCAGTTCTGGTTACTTGCATTACCCCAAAGATTTTCTTAACCTCATCAATGAAGTTATGTGGGTCCCCACCAACCTTTGACCATAGAAACTCAGGCATATTCATCGGAACAAAATCTCAAACCCTAGCTTCAGTTGATCCCAGATTTCACGTATAAGGACACTACTTACAGTTCAAGTGTTAATGATCGTGAGTAGTAATATAACCCAACTAGTGAATTGGGGTCAAGTCCCAAGGGAGTGGTTCGTACTCAAGAATCAATAGTAAAGCATAAATATGGTCAAGTCAATTATAGCTAAAAACATTTACCAAGAAAAACATCATAAATTAAAGGTTGACACAAGTGTCAAATATCAAAGGGGGAGGGGGGGGGGGTTATAGTCAACTAGAAACTAAAAAATAGCAATAATATGAAAATATGAAGATGGGATTCTTTGGATGTGTTAGGATGATGGGCTAAGGTAAACAACCGGGTAATTGCAATTAATAGTAAAGCATTGCAAATTAGTGGCTAAGCTAGACTTTAGTGGGGGTAAATTTTCTCTCGAACAATTTACCCCAAATCGAATTGGTTCTCTCGAACACAATATGCCACAATGAAGCACAACCTTCGCTTTAGCTATTCACTCTCTCGAGCTGAATCGATGAAAACCCAATACCCACAGACCATCGATTCAGCTAATTTTGGTTTTAAAACCTCTCTCTCGAGCAAGCCAAAAACACGAAGTTAGGATTGTATTTTGCAACTACAACCCATTTATTTCAACCACAACTACTAAACGAAAATCACTTTTAAACAACAAATAGACTATCAATTAGCAATATGCAACAGTTAATTCAACCCATAATAACATAATCACACCCCAAGAATTGGGGTTTTAGCTAGACATAGTAAAAAGATAGAAATAGATACCGAAATGTGTTTCCATCAACTGGGTATGATTAATATTGTCTTTACAAATGTTCACGAAGAAGAATCTTCAATACCCACTTCAAATTTCTTAGAAACGGAAATCTTCTAATCTTCAAAGCTAAGGAGAAATGTCCCTCAAACTCCGTTCTAAGATCTAAACTTCAAAAAATTGAATAATAATATGATTCCCTACAAAATCTGATAATAAGCTAAAAATTTAAACAAGTGTTTAAAGTTGTCAAAAAATGTGTTGCGAAGGTTCAATCGGCGCAGTTAGTCAGAATCGCATATCCACTCGGCAATCCGCCCTTTGGTCATTTGTATCACCTCTTTTCTTTTGCCTTCAACATCCTTGAGGTCCTGTAACTTTGGGCGATAAGGCACTGCATCGCAGAACTGTTCGGCGACGCGCCGACTGCTCTTTTCTACCGTCGACTTGATTTACTCCTTCAGGGCTTGGCACACTGAAACATTAGGTGAGACCAAGGCCATTCGTTGACTCGCCCAATGGTTTAGGCGATTCTCAGGCCTTCTTTTCTTCGTTTTTTCAGCTGCCTTGTTCCTTTTTGCTCAATAGTGACCATACTTTGTCCCTAAGTCCAAATACTTGAAATTCAAGGATTTACATCAGTTATTGAGACAAAATATGTATTCGAGGACAATAAATTTATTAAAATAAAGCTCTAAATGAGTCCAAATCGTAGACTCATCAAGACCCCCAACTTAAACTTTTGCTTGTCGTCAAGTAAAACTCAAGTTCAGTAGTTCAAAAAAGATGTCTTAAATAGAGCTACACAAGATTCTATCATTAATGCACACAAAAAGACTCAACTTACTCATGCAAAGATCAATTGTACACTCAAAGAGTCAAGTTGTGACTACCAATATCAAAGAATCTCAAGCTCACTGTGCCTGCTTCAAATGCAAGTTCAATCTCAACAAAGGTATTCAAATGCCCTCACACAAAGAATGATTCCATATTCACACACAATGGTTCAACAATTTAAAGTTCCGGAAGCAAATGCAACCCTCACACTCACAAAGATGAACATAATATATGATTTCACCCATAGGTTTGCACGTATTTTCCAACCAACATTTGTTTCAGCTCACTCAAGATCAACAAGGTCTTTTCAAGGCTTGTAATGGGGCAGAGTGCAAAGGTATGGTCATTTAGGCTCAATGAGTATAGTCCTCATAAAATGTGGTGTAAACAACACTTCCTTTACTTTTCTTCATCATTTTTCATTCGTGCTCATAAGTCATCACATTCTTCACTTTCCATGGATTGTTGGAAACCCCATTTCTTTTTGTATTTTCACAATTTTATTTCACAACTTTATCATTATTTTTCTTTTTCATTCTTTTCTTCCTTTTCTCTCTTTTTTTTTTGTATGGAGGGGTTCCATTTTTCTCAAAATATGGGTAAAAGGGGACATTCATACACTCATTGATTTACCTTCTCTTTTCACCACACCCCCAACTTAGGCTTTTGGCCTAAGTTGGCTATTCAAACAAACCACAAATCATGAGGATTATGGGTAATGGATCAATAAAAGGTCACAATGTTATCAAGTTTCTTCCAAGAAAAGGTCAAGGCTCAAAGGGTGCTCAAAAGGGGTTCACACACTCACAAGGTAGGCCACAAAAAGAGGTATAATATCAAATTGTTTCACACTCTTTAAAGTTTCCTAAGTTCATATCAAGAGTTCACATCATTTAGAAAGTCGGACCAACGGGGTAAATTCTAGTTGTCATAGCACATGGTTCACTGTAAGCTCATCACACAAGGCATTGACACAAAAGTCAAACAAGACTCCACACTTTCGCTAGTGTGCAGTGTTCATCACAAGAGATTTAATTTGATACTTAGATAGTCACAACGAGATGCAAAGACTTCACATATTGGCTATGCAACTTCATTTGGCCCCATCATAGACTCACATTCATTTTTGTTCGATTATGGGCACTATCCAAGTCATTGATATTGATCAAAACTAATACATAAATTTACACAAGAACAACCACATTCAATACAAACAAGAGGTGGCAAAAAAAAAATTGGAAGGGTCAAAAATCATTTATAATTAAAAACACGGAGCCACAAGCTCAAACCTTCCACACAAAAAAGCAGTGTACAACACAATTTTAGCTGAAAACCCCAAATGTATAAAGTCACACAAAAGGTGGGACTCTGCCCACCACAAATAAAAGCATTTGTCCTCAAATGCAAACAAAAATATCCAAAAGTTAAATTAAAAGTAAGACAGAGAGGGAGGTAAAGAAGGGATCCTGTCTACACAGTAGCTCCATCTGTCTGGACATCGTTGACCAATGCATTAGTCTGGTCTCGGGGCTCAGTACCTGGAGTCACTCCCGAAGGACCAGCTCCATTAGAGGATGCCATAGATGTATCTGTAAGCTATGTCTGGAGCACTGACTGCACAATCGTCTCCTCAAGATCTGGCAAGTCTCTATATATGCTCTCCTCCCGTATCTCTATCTGCTTCTCGTTGGTTTCAGCATCCGACTCATCAACTGCGGACTCATCCCTGTGCCTATCTCTGGTGGTAGCCAGAGGAATCTTTGAAGTCTCAGGTGCATCCAAATCATCTGCAGCCTCCAGTAGTGAAGTCGGTAGATTTTAGATAGTCTACGTCCTTCCTCAAGTCTTCTACCTTGGCTTTCAAAGTCGTAACCTCTGAGGAATCCCCCTGCCTATTCTAACAAGTTATGACTCTAGTAGCCAGATCATCAACAGAAGCCCAGAAGGGGGGGATCAGTACAGCCAGAATAGAGGCCCCAATCATCAAAGTAACATATTTCTCTAACTGAGTCGCCATCACATCAGCTGAATGGGCCAAATGCCCCATCTTCAGGATCATCGCCTAAGTATTCTTTGTCTGCTGGGAGGAAGTAGAGATGCTTGGCGCCTGTGAAGACGAGGAAGGAAGAGCAGAAGTACCTGAAGGCCCAGAGGCTGGAGTAGGCACAAAGGCCTCTGCAGGTATGGATTCAACATTAACCTCCGGAGAAGTGTCTGTCGGAGCTGATCTCCTCCTATCAGCCTCCTCACGAGTGTCCTCGGCCTCAGCCTGCCGGATTTCTAGTGAGGAAGATGGGGTAACTTCAAAATCTCTAGCATCATCTCCGGGTACCCCAGCAAGTCGGCATAACTCACTGATCAGGATAGGGAATGGTAAGGAGGTCTGCCTCTGCTTGACCCTCATGGCCACCTCCTGCTTAACAAAAAGTCTCAAGTCGATGCTCCTTCGGGATAAGATAGCTCCAAGGCATACCACCTTAGGATGGTGGACAACAAACTCATTCTGGGATGGCATGATGGTGTTGCTCATAAAGCTAAACCAGAACAGGGCAGCAACACTCAAGTCCCTCTTCTCAAAAGGGGCTCCCAACTCGGGGTGGTATGGAAAATCAAAGGTGCCAGCCAACCCAACTCGGGGTGGTATGGAAAATCAAAGATGCCAGCCAACCCTTCAACTCATCTAAGGACTGAGCAATGGGCAATACATCATAAGGCTGAATAGAGTGCAGAGATCTACCCAGTACATTGTTTATGTACCCACTATTGCACCCAACTTCTTTTCCCCGTACCATGACAGACTTTATCGGTCTGAACTCACCCGCCTTCTTCTTTCTCTTCAGGACCAAGTCACTATAGGCTGTATAAAACTCTCTTATCCATTAGCGAATGTAAGGGCCTCGAGGCCTGGTAAACTGATCAAACTGATGGTAGTGGATGGTGTCTATCACATTTGAGTATTTTCCCTCCAAGCCCTCTGTGGATAACAGCTTCTCCTCGAGGATAGTTTGCAAACCATCGCCTTTTAATATGTTGAGAAGCCTAGGTGGAGGGATGATCGATGACACAGGAGCCACAGGAGGTACTGGAGCTGGCATTGAGTCTGTGGGTGTGGCAGCTGGAGGGACTCTGGTTGAGTCAGATTGAGATCTATCCCGTAGCTCATTTCGCCGAGACTGTAGAGGCTGGTCATCCTCAGGCTCAGATAAATCCACCTGAGAGCCAGTAGTCATCATATCGGATAAGGGCCTCTTGCGCTTTGCTTTATCACCTGGAAGATGCTCTTGTCTGCCCTTCTTTGAAGGATTTGCACCTCCATCAAATATCATGATACCTTGTGCTCTTTCCCAGGGTGGCAGGTCTATATTTGTTCGTACCATATCTGCAAAACATCGGGAAAAAGTTCAAAAAATTCAAATAAGACCACACAAAATAGTTGCAGACAAACTCGCCAAACTGGTGGGTGAGTCACCGAATTGCTTTGGCGAGCTAGATCGGTTTCTTAGAAAGGATTGGCTCAGAATTCTTGGCAAGTCGGCGATAGGAAGGTCCTTTTGGTGAATCGTCGACAACTTTCGGTGAGCAAGGGCTAACCCGCTGAAAGTTACAGTGCAAAAAGGGCTCAGGGGTGCAAACAAAGGGCGACCAAAAAGTTTTTCGGCGAGTCACCGAGTGCCTTCAGTGACCTTAGGCTTCTAGCCGAAAGTTACAGAATCAAAAAACAAGTATAGCATGAAATTAAAGGCGAGATAGGAGCCTTTTGCGACCTGCTGAGTGGTTCAGCGAACTCGACCCAGCTCGCCAAAGACACAACGTGCCTACTTTCAACCCATCATCTCAAATTCAATCCTGCAACTCCCGAAAACAAAATAAAAACATGCACTACACAAATTAAAGCAAGATTCGTTACACTCATTACCCTAGGATACTCAGACTTCTCCCTGTTTTACCAAATTATGCCAATTCATGACTTTTTCCCTTAAGAATGATGTCATATGTTCTATCATTGGGCAAAATATGTCTATTGGCACAAATAGAGGCTACTCAGACTTCACCCAACCAAACTAAACAACATGCAAGCACAACCCCACAAAATGTAAATCATTTCAACGCACAAGAATACGAGATTTCAACAATCAAAACAATACGGGCAAAATTATCAGCTTAAAATAGGTATTCAAACATTCTAATCCTATCAGAGAAGACCAGCACACTTTAATAAGATAATAATGTTGCAAATGAGTACAAATTCAATAAAAATAACTCGGGGTTTAGAAATCCAACCTCTTATGCCGCTAAAAACAAGATTGAAATGCAAGGAGGAAAAGTAATCCAACTCCGAGCACAAATCAACGACTAAAATACTTAGAGAAATGCGGAAATAGAGAAACTAAAGCGCGGGTGTGAGTTTGTGAAGGTCGAAAGTGAGAGAAAGTGAAAGAGTTTGAAAGTTTAAACCTTTGGCCTTTTAAGAAACCGTCCAGTTCTCACCCATTCGGCGACATTAGTCGTGCTCGCCCAACCACTCAGCGACACACTGAGTGGTCATTTACCTCACCGAGTTTTATAGGACCCTCAGTTGATGTGGGAGTCCAAACGGCGTTATAGATCGCGATCGCTGACCTGGTCGGCGACTCGCCAATAATTTCTTGGGTTTACCGAGTTTTACAGACTCCAATGTAAATTTTTCTTGAGTCCAACGGCGGTCTGGGTTGGGTCACCAACCTCTTCGGCGATCCGCCGCCTGGACTTTTCACTCGCCAACCTACACTTTTCAACCACTTTCCACACTTTGACCTGCACATTCAACACACCATTATTTTCAAACAAAAACAAAACCATAAAACCGTGGGTTGCCTCCCAAGAAGCGCCTTAGTTAACGTCATGGCACGATGCAAGTCCTTACTAACTCCTCATTGTTGGGGTTGGCCGTAGTATCACTAGGCAAACCCTTTTTAAATTGTGAGTAAAGACACGACAACACTTGGTCTATTTGGGCGTCTTGCAGTTGAACAATCATGGAATGAGTTGTTATCATATGATTTATCATTAGGACATTCTCTTTCAGTTCATTCAACACTCTATCTTGTTCTTCGATTTTGTGTAGAATAAGTGAGAGAGCCTTTTGCTTTTGTTCACTCTCCTGATGCTTCATCTTTTGACACTCATGATGGGGAAGGGACTTGTCCTTCTTTTTGGACCTTGCCTTTATCTACAAAACTTTCTTGGACAAGACATCCAGTTGTGTCAACAATATTACCCATTCTCGGTCTTTCTATGTTTCCTTGTTGGTTTTAACCACGCAATCAAGGAGTTGGGCTACTACTTCATAGGGTTGTTGTATCAAACAACCTGCAAAAAGTGTATCAGCAGCGATTCGATTTTCGGGACCAACACCTCTATAGAAGCATTCCAGTAGCAATTTATCTAGCATTCCATGAGTTGGTCACTGCTGCAGTATTGCTTTAAATCTTCGCCACATCTCATGGATAGTCTCACCCCCTTCCTGCTTAAATGTTAGGAGGTTGTCCCTAAGATTCAACAATTTCAAAAGAGGGTGGTCCATTGGGTACCCATAGTTACCATTTATACTCATCTTTCCTATTTCAATACATATAAGCAAAATGAAACTAAAAGTTAAGTAAGTAGAACTATAACTAACAGAACAAAATTTATCTTACTGAAAATTCTCAAGTAACACCACTCCCCGGTAGCGGAGCCATTTTGATTTCACGTATCAAGGCCCTACTTCCAGTTCAAGTGCCAACGATCATGAGTAGTAATATAACCCAACTAGTGAGTTGGGGTCTAGTATAAAGGGAGCGTTTTGATACGCTCAAATTACACCTCCTTACAGAAGTATAAGCGATCGTTATCAAGTAAAGAACCCAACTTGTAGGGTGGGGTCGATCCCACAAGGAAAATGGTTTAGACTTTACTTTAACCAACAATTATATTCAATTAGTCAAATTATTTCCAGAAACAGGTAATTAAAGGGGGGGTGGTGTTTGTGCAAAACAAATAGTAAGAACTTAATAAGTAATCAATAATCAAACTCAACTTTGGTT
>NW_006239701.1:21198-22572 GCF_000226075.1 Solanum tuberosum | reverse complement strand
CGGTCCCACTAAATAGAGCCTCTAGCACTGTATCATCTGCCAGTGCAGTAGGTGCAGCCTAAGTCTCAACTGAAGGTGCAGCAAGGATAGCATCAACGGCAGTCCGGAGGCTGGCTAAATCAGCCTGTAACATAGATAGATCTGTAGCCGGGGCTGATCGCTCGAGAACTCTCAACTCGAAGGCATCAAGCCTCTAATTAACAGTTTGGACCTTCCGGTCCATCATCGCCTCCATCCTGCGCTCCATCCTCACCTCGGACTCAGCTATCGACTTCTGCATCCATGGCTGGATGTGATGCAGTAGTGTGGTCATCTGCGCTTCTAACTTCTGTATTCTGGCCATCGGGAAAACCGCCGCTCCTAACTGTGGTATGGACCTGGAAGATCTAGGAGCAACACTAGCTGCCTGAGAACAGGAGCCTGGGACAGCGTTCCATCATCGCCTCCATCCTGCGCTCCATCCTCGCCTCGGACTCAGCTATCGACTTCTGCATCCATGGCTGGATGTGATGCAGTAGTGTGGTCATCTGCGCTTCTAACTTCTGTATTCTGGCCATCGGGAAAACCGCCGCTCCTAACTGTGGTATGGACCTGGAAGATCTAGGAGCAACACTAGCTGCCTGAGAACAGGAGCCTGGGACAGCGTTGGTGTGATCTGGGATAATGGGGTCACCGCCCTGTGCCTGCCCCACTGTGTCTGCAAGATCGGGACTCAAGGGAGGTACCTCAATCTGGGGCTCTCTGCGAGGTGCTGCCACATTTGCCTCATCTCGAATAAGGCCGATGTCCAATGCCCCTGTAGGATGGACTAACTTGTCGAAATGCCAGATCGGCACTCCAGAGTCCCTGCACAAATGAAAAATCAGACATGGGAAGGGGTAAGTGGTGGAGGTCCTGAAGGCCCTCTCGGAAATTTCTGCCAGCAGCATGCGGGCAAAGTCGATTTCGACGCCTGCTACCAATGTTGCAACCATGAAAGCTCTGTCCCAAGTGACGTAATTATCAGCTTTAGTCGGCGACACTCTGTTCCGTACCAGCAGCCAGAAGAACTTGGCCACAAAAGTTAATGTGGCCTTTCGGATCCCCAACCGTGGAGTGGCGACCCATTCTGCACGCTCGCCATTTGCAGCAATGTATCTGGCCAACCATAATATAACAGCCTCTCGCTGCTCAGCGTTCCTCTGTAAAGGACCACTCCGTACTCTATCCCATCGGTAGTCGAACTCTGAAGTGTTAAGCGACCAAGAGTGACCCGTGGTAGGACCATAGAGAAAACAACTAATGGTGGCAGGTGATATGTCCACCGGACAACCCCAGACCATAGTGGAAGTGAGAGGGTCTTGGGCTAAGGGCTTTGACCTTTTGGTAATCAAA
>NW_006239701.1:15708-16315 GCF_000226075.1 Solanum tuberosum | reverse complement strand
TGGTACCGGTATGGGCTCTGAGCTAGTAGCCTCATCAGACGAGGCCGCTTGGTCATTCTCGCCAGATGTTGTGGCTGATTTAGCACCGGAGACTGAAGCATGGACAAACTCTGATTGTGAAGAGTGGGTAGACTGGGAGCCTGAGGCAGGGGCAGACTCTGATCCGGATATCTGTCCCTCTGAACGGGAAGCAGCCCCAGTTGGTGACCCGATCTGTGTGTGCTCCTCATCAGACTGGGAGACACTGACTACGTCGGGGAGCACCTTCCAGGGGGTGCTTCTGGGTGCAGCGCGAGAAACCCTCGGGTTGAGAAGCACATATGCTGGGTCAGAGTCGTAGTCGGTGTCCTCATCAATCAACCGGAAACTAGGGGCAACAGATTTTGACTTGCCCCTTTTTGAGTAGGTGACCATCTTCTTGGGTGCCATTGTACCTGCGGGAACGATATTAGTGCCAAAACTAACCATATGCTGCAAAAGAAACTTTTAGAATTGGTAACGACCCAAACTAAGTTCAAAAAAAAATTTAAAAATTTTTGACAGATACTACAGGGGTCATCCACGGAGGAGACCTACAGTCCGTAGACTGATCTACGGTCCGTGGATC
>NW_006239701.1:10558-11056 GCF_000226075.1 Solanum tuberosum | reverse complement strand
TATACAATCACTATCTATCGTTCCAAGGGCATTGTAATATTCAAGTTAACATGCAATTTCATCTAACAATTACCCAAGGTCAAGACCCAACTCCCGACCCTCTATATTCAATCTATGAATCGAAATTCAAAGTGAAGAGAAAGTCTATTACCTTACAAGCAACAAGGAGTGGGGTGATTGCGTGATGATACTATGCTTAGCAAGACCAATGAGTCACCTTTTCGTTACTGACCAAACACCGGACTCTTTGTGTGAGATTATGGGATGGGTCGTATTTAGAATGGAAGAGATGTTAGGGAATTATAGAAGGAATGATATGATAGGGGAGTTATGGGGTGATTTGGGGAGGTTAGGGAACGTTAGGGACGGTTGTGGGAGTAATGGAGGGAATGGGAATGGTTTAAAACAAAAGGGTTTTTAAATGGGGGAATCCGGGTCGGGTCAGCAAGCCTGACGTATAGACTCACGAGACCCCGTCTACGGTCTGTGAGTCAATCC
>NW_006239701.1:9951-10177 GCF_000226075.1 Solanum tuberosum | reverse complement strand
TTGTACATCTTGGGTTGCCTCCCAAGCAGCGCTTGATTTAACGTCGCGGCATGACACAGGTGTCTTGATTACTCAGACTTTATCAAAATTGTAGGCCTCAATCACCTCTTGCACAGTTTCAGCATTTCCCAGATAGATCTTGATCCTTTGCCCGTTCACCACAAACCTTGTTCCATCCCTATTTTCAAGCTCAACTGCTCCATGCGAGAGCACTTTCGTGAGCAAA
>NW_006239701.1:4807-4976 GCF_000226075.1 Solanum tuberosum | reverse complement strand
TTGTTCATTCTGCGCAAAGTTCTGTTCAACTCTGGATCGTACGGAGTAAGTGATTCGCCTTGGCTCCGTGTACTTGGCGTACACTAAAGTCGGAACTTGAGAGAGACAAAATCAAAAAGAAAAAGTAAAATTAGGAAATATTTGACTAATGTTCAATAATGTAGTTAAA
>NW_006239701.1:0-3566 GCF_000226075.1 Solanum tuberosum | reverse complement strand
ACGGACCGTAGATCGATCTACGGTCCGTCAATCCCCTCCGTAGCTCCACACTTAGAATCTTCAAAAATCAGGTACTGGAACCCTCGCAGTATCACTCTACGGATCAACAGTACGGTCCGTAGATCAGTCTACGGACCGTCAATGGGCACCGTGGTTCCACACTTGGTCAGATTTCCCTGATGTGTTCTCAATACCATGCCTGCTGATCTACGGTCATAACCTACGGACCGTGAATGGATCTACAGTCCGTAGATCACCTCCGTGGATGCCCTTTTTCTGCAATTCCTTCAGCTGTCTCTAAACTTCCGCGCCTGAACACCTTTCCTGCAAAACATGATAAAAATACATAAAAACCAATACAAAAGGCCCTAAACACACACAACTTGTAAGTGAAATGTATTAGAAATACCGTAAACTCACGGTATATCACGTTTCGTACTCAAGAATCAATAGTAAAGCATAAGTATTTTCAAGTCAATTATAGCTAAAAACATTTACGAACAAAAACATGATAAATTAAAGGTTAACACAAGTGTCAAATGTCAAAGGGGGGGGGAGTTTGTAGTAAACTAGCAACTAAAAAACAAAAAATAATATGAAAATACGAATATGGAGACGGGATTCTTGGGATGTGATACGATGATCGGCTAAGGCAAACAACCGGGTAATTGCAATTAATAGTAAACCGCTGCAAATCAGTGACTAAGCTAAACTTTAGTGGGGCTAAATTTTCTCTCAAACAATTTACCCCGAATCGAATTCGTTTCTCTCGAACACAAATAAGCCGCAATGAAGCACATCCTTCGCTTTAGTCCATTCACTCTCTCGAGCTGAATGTGAGTAAAAGAGTTTAGGTTTCACTCTCTCAAGCTGAACCCATGACAACCCAATACCCACAGACCATCGATTCAACAATTTTGGTTTTACAACCTCTCTCTCGAGCAAGCCAAAAACACGAAGTTAGGGTTGTTTTTGGAACTACAACACAATAATTTCAACCACAACTACTGAATGAAATCACTTTTAAACAGTAAATACACTATCAATTAGCGATACCCAGCAGTTAATTCAAACCCATAATCACATAATCACACCCCAAGAATTGTGGTTTTAGCTAGACATAGTAAAAAGATAGAAATCTATACCGAAATGTGTTTCCATCAACTGGGTATGATTAATATTGTCTTTACAAACATCCAAGATGAAGAACCTTCAATACCCACTTCCAATTTCTTAGAAATGGAAATCTTCAAATATTCAAAGTTAAGGAGAAATGTCCCTCAAACTCAGTTCTAAGTTCTAAACTTGAAAAACTAAATAATAATATGATTCCATACAAAATCTGATACTTGGCTAAAAATTTAAACAAGTATTTATAGTTGTCAAAAAGTGTGTTGCGAAGGTTCAGTCGGTGGAGTTAGTCAGAATCACCGATCCACTCGGCGATCCGCCCTTTGCTCATTTGTATAGCCTTTTTTCTTTTGCCTTTGGTATCCTTGAGGTCCTGTAACTTTGGGCGATAAGGCACTGCATAACGGAATTGTTTGGCGATGCGCCGACTACTTTTTGCAATCGACGACTTGATTTTCTCGTTCAAGGCTTGGCATAATGGAACATTAGGCAAGACCAAGGCCATTCGGAAACTTACTCAATGGTTTAGGAAATTCTCAGGCCTTATTTTCCTTATTCTTTCAGCTCCCTTGTTCCTTTTTGCTCAATAGTGTCCATGCTTTGTCCGTAAGTCCAAATACCTTAAATTCAAGGATTTACATCAGTAATTAAGACAAAATATGCATTCGAGAATAATAAATCTATTAATATAAAGCCCTAACTGAGTCCAAATCGTGGACTCATCAATCCCCGATTAGTGTTAGTAGGAACTGGTACCTGCTGGTTATTTTGATTGGTCACACTCTGAGACGAGCTGGATCGTATTCTGAAATTCTTCATTTGTAACCTCATGGTTCAGGACTGGAGGAAATGCGTTAGCATTTCGTCCATTAGAATTTCGTTTGTTAGCTCAACGAGGAGACATGATCTGAAATGCATAACGACGAATTAGAACGGAGATGTTGGATCATACCCACACATGACAAGAATAAAAATAAAGTGAGGTTTTTCTTAAAACACTTCATAGCCTCCCTCTCATAGTTGTGGTGCACTTCACACCAATGAAAGAAACTCTACTTAGTGCGGCTTTCAGACATCCTAAGACTCTTGAACATAATGCTCTGATACCAAGTTTATCACGCCCGAGGCTACCCCCTTGACGTAACACAGGACCTAGGATCACGAGTGACCCCAAGCTAACCCTGTGTCTGGCATATCAAAAGCATACCGAAAAAGAACTAAATAAACAAGAACTATGTAGAAACTAAAACAATGGCTATCTGAAAATGGAGAATACCTAAACAATCTAAATGTATGAAACATACTAAGAGTTTAAAAATAATTGAAAGATAAACTCATCAAACCAAGCTGATTCTATTACTATGTCTGAAAAGCCTCTAACAGAGTTGAGTTCTTGAATATGCACCGTAGCTAACTCTAACAAAACAGAAACTGAAATAAAAGCATGTATATTGTCCTCGAAGTATGAGGACTCATCACTGAAGCTGCTGAATACGGACAGAAAACTGATCTAAGCGCGATATAGATGCTCAGTACCTAAACCTACATCATGAAAGGATGTAGCTCAGATTATGTGTCAATACTTTGAATGTAATGAACATGCAGGATATAGATACCAAGTTGAACAAACATGTATAAATTGAAACAAGGTATAAATGAGCAGTACTATTAACTGAGCAAGAATGTAAATACTGAAAGCATATATGAAAAGTTGAACTTAATGTAATGACCAAGTACTAATCATGAAGAAGACATGCTAAACAGAATACTAAAGTATGTACTAAAAACCTCGTCAAATGCCCTAAGAGTTTGACCGTGGAAGCTATTATTAATCGACATAAAACCACGTGAGCTAAACGGTGTCTAATGTATACGCCCCATCGAGAGGACCCCATATACGTTGACAGGGGTATAAAGGCATGACTAACGTGATCACTAAATATGATGCCTAACATAGGAGACTTATACTCTTATGGGGCCATGTAGTTCTAAACAATGAGGGTACGCTGAACCCTAGTCCAACTCGGTGTTAAGTCTACTCCCAAATGAATATGTATATGACTAAAATATAATTCAAATACTAAGTAGCTCAAAACACTTACATGCTAACAAGAAATGCAACATTTATAAATTGATAATGTAATATTCGATATGAAGGGCATGATTATCTGTTTATCTGACCTAGCAAGTGTAATTTCTTAACTAAGAGAATCTACACCACTAAGGTTCTTAGTTTTTTACAAGGAACTAATCCATGATTCCAAAAAACCTGATATTTTGATTACGAATACTACAATAACTAAATCAAAACAATCATACAAGGATTTAAAAACCCTAGGTCTAAATAAGATATGGAGAATCAAGAATATGACTGAATTCTCTGGACCTAATGGATGAAATGTCACGACCCGATTTATCGAGTCATGATGGCACCT
>NW_006239700.1:116305-120584 GCF_000226075.1 Solanum tuberosum | reverse complement strand
CTTATTATATATATATATATATATATATATATTTTTTTTTAGTAGATAAGTGTGAATGTGAGGGTATTTTGAAATACCCAAAATACCCTCACCTTGACACTTATGTTCAACCCTCTCCTTTTTTTTGGTGCCATGTGTCAAAAGAAGAGTGAATTTTATTCACTCTTCTTATATAGTAATATATGTCAAATTGTCAATCATTATCTTTTTCTATTACTAGAAATGCAATGATGATTCACCAAATAAAATGCTTACATAACTCAAATGTTTTCTTAAAGGAAACTTCTCTTGTTTTTATTTACACCTAGCACAATAAACTATTGAAGGCACCTACTTTTGGAAGGTAAAACTAAAAGAAATACGTAATATTAAAATATATTATCCATAGTATACTCTTTGCATAAAAACATTTGATGGTATAGTTTAATTAACTTTTATAATTAAACTATATATTTGGCTCTTTTTGATTTTTTATTTTTTTTTATTGAGTCTGGATCTATTGTTAACAACCACAATAAAAATAAAATTATGTACCGATTATCCTTCTCAAATCTAACTCGTAAAAACTAGATGTGTTATTATTATTTAATTTCTCTTTGCCATTTGCAATAAAAACAATGAATATTTATAAGCGCCATATTTGATTGAAAATATCAGGATTTGGACAGGTCTAAGTTGAGCGTCCAGATAAAATGAATTTATTTAATTTTGTCTATATGTTCCACCTACTTTCATGCATGAATTATGCAATTTGAATTTATTGTCAACGCTAAATTTAAAAGTTGGACAACGAAATGTACTTTTAATAGTTACTCCATCTTTCTTAATTACGTATGTGATTTTGACTTGACACGAAGTTTAGTAAAATAATTTTTTATTTTTCTTTTTATAATATTAAAAATATGTTGAATATATTTTTTTTAATTTTTTTTTTTATCTTTAACATATGAAAAGTTGAATCTAAAGATTTAAAAAGAAAGAAACATTTTAAACTGTTTAAAAAAGAAAAATAAGACAAACAAATTAAAAAGAAGGGATAATATGGATATAAGCAAGTTGCGACTTTAAAATCTATTATATTTACCAAATTCATTTAAGAAAATCTATTTGTTTTAAAATCTCAATCACATTGCATTTTGTAAAAAAATTCTTTCTTTTTCAATAATATCTTTAAAATTACAATAGTGTAGAGGAACATTTGGTCAAATGTCGTACTTGTTTGATATGAATAAATTGTAACAGTGTAAATTATGCTTTTGGTTCTAAACTTAAGCTCCATTTATTTTTATTCTAATTAAGACGCTTGAATTAGAAAATATATACACATATTTAGATATTAATTAGTTGCCGACATCTAGATCTAAATACTGAATATATAGTTTTAAAATTATTTAATTTTTTAGTATTTGAATTTGCATAATATATTTTTATTTTTAAATTAGTATATTTTCTAAGATGTTAGTTATATATATATTCATTTTTGTATATGCATATATTAATTAATTTTTGACGAAGACTGTTTGATTGACCACCTTTGGATTAATGTAATTACGCCATTAGTGACCGGTGGTGGTTGCGAGATGGATGTGTGACGGTGGCTTATGGTGGTGGCTAGCAATGAAATGATAGTGGTAAAAAATGGTGAACGTGTCCTACGTGACATAATACACATAGAACGTCATGTTTGATGTAAATTGCCATATACAATATCACGTGTCTTTTAGCTTGTTTCGGAATGTCTTGTGAGTTCGGCAGAATTCAATGCTTCAAGGTTAAACGATAATAATATATTTGCAAAGAAAACATGATATATATATTCTCTTAATTCAAAATCCCCTCGCGTCTAAATTTGAATCAGCCACTAGTTTGAAGCTACATATATATTCAAACTTATAACCTTGTCGAGATAACATAGTAGAATCAATCTAGAGTACTATACATATCATTTTCCTTCCAATTCAAAGTTCATTCAAGGGCGGAGCCAGATAGGGTCAAGGGGTTCATTCAAACTTTCTTTGACAAAAAATTACACTATTTATATATAATTAAAATTATCTTTTATGTATATATAGTCAATGCTAAATCTCCTTTTAGCTTCTTCATATACTTACTTTTTCATATTTTATACCCGTTAATGAATATTTTGGCGCCGCCACTACATATATAGCATGAGACTCAAAGAGAACAGCAGCTAGCTAGTCTTCCACAAACACAAGTCTCTAACTAAAGCCTGCAAGCACAAAAAAAAAGAATTTAAAAAAAAGAAAAGAAAGATAATTGCTAGTTACAAATAACCCAAAATATACAATAAGTGAAGGTATACATACTTAGAGCAGTCCATGTGTTCAGAGATAGGGAAGCTACGATGAATACCACATATTCTAGTCATATTTTGAATCCGTGACTGAAGATAAGGACGATGATAATGACTATTACTGAAGTCCTCGATGCAATAACAATACTTACGAACCCCGTTGTCTATATATTTGACCCTGCCATTCAATATAAGTAAGTTGTCACAACATTCGCGGGTCGGGTTTGCAGCAATACCATCGACATAAACTTCGCAATACGCGAAGCAAGCATCAACTTCATCGCAAATTACGTCTTCATGGAATATTTTTGAAGCATTGTAGTATGGACTTATTATTATTAGAACAATTGCAACAAAAGCTAGTTGGTTTTTCTTGGCTGACATATTATTTTTGTAGTAACAATTAATTGGAAAGACACAATATATTGGTAGCATAGTTTATATATATAATATAGATTGTTGTTGAGGAGATTTATTAGGTAGATTTGCGTCCGTGAATTGTGGTTTGTAGTTGTGATTCATTCAATGAGAATATATACTTGGTTTGCAAATGTTTTTGAGGATTTTAATCAATAATCGATTGTAATATATGTGGTTATACCCTAAATTAGAAAATGAACAAAACTGAAATCGAGGTTGAGACGTGGATATCTCGTTTTATTTAAAGAGATTTAAATTTACTACAGTATAATCTAAATACAACAAAAAAAATATTTAGTGACAATAGATTTTCTTTTAGCGGCAATATTTATCTCCACAAAAATATTTAGTGTCAATTGAGTTAATGTCATTACATTCAGAGTCGCAAAAGACTTTAGCGACATTATAAATAAATATTCATATTTCTTATTATCGCTAAATATATAATTGCTGCAAAATCCTTTATTTGTTGTAGTGTCTTCACCGATCCAGCAATATATATAACTCTTAACTTATCTCCTTCATGATATAATAATTCAACGTCGTATAACTCACACAACTCTGAATTAGTTGAAGAAAAAGCTCCACCAAAAAACATTTCCTTCGCTATAAAATTACCCTCTTTTCTTTTTCATTCCTTCCTCCCCCTCCTTCTTCCATGTTCAGCCATTAAAGCTTCACTTCCATCTTTTCTTCTTCGTTGCTTTTCTTTTTCCTTGCTACTTCTTCTAAAAGAGTCAAAACATCGAGAGGATCTCTTATCTAAAATTTTGAATTGTTTAGAGAAGATTTGAGTTGATCGAAATTGGAAATGTATATTCGTAAAGTATTATATAACAATGTATATAAATATATATACATCTTTGATACATAATTATATATCATATATATATACCATTATACACTATTTATATAATATCAATACATTACATATACAACTATTTTTATTGATCTTTTTTGTTGCCTATACAATTACTAAGAAGCCCTATAAAAACATACACATAAAATTAAATATATACATTTTGGGGAATCCATTAACTCAACTCAAAATCTACTATATCTATAATTTGAATGATATATACAACTCAAAATCCATTAATTTAAATCATGAAGTTACATATATTCATGGGTAAATCACATAAATATGCTATATTATAAAAATATTTACCATCTATGACAACATAATTTTTCTAACTAAATATAACTTTTTTTTTGGAATTAAGAAAATTGTACAGTCTTCGCCTCTTTCTCAGCCCTTTTTCCTCTTCTTCTCTTTTACTCTTCTGCTTCTTCGTCTCTTTCTCTGACACTATTTTTCTTCCTCCTCTTTTTTTTCTTCTTCTTCTTTGAAATTTTCATAAAGTAACTATCCTCAAATCAGTTTTTCCCCATATTTCACTATTTTTATCCAAAAACAAGATGAAAAGAGGAACATAAAGACCGAAAATTTGTACAAAATCATGTTTTAAGCAGAAATTTCAAATCTCTAAAATTACAGAAGTAAGAGTTCACCATTGATGGTCATTATAAAGCTTCAAATTTTGA
>NW_006239700.1:111813-114883 GCF_000226075.1 Solanum tuberosum | reverse complement strand
TAATACAATTTTAATTCATTTTGCAATTTATTGGTTGTTTGTTATGATTGAATTACTTGTTAAATTCATTATTGATACAAATACAATTTTAATTCATTTTGCAATTTATTGGTTGATTTGTTACGATTGAATTACTTGTTAAATTCATTATTGATACAAATTCATTCAGTTTACAAATCATAGAATGCTCTTTTGTTTGCTACATTTTGCATTCATGTTTAATTCTCTTCTAATTCAACTTTAATATGTGTTTAATACATTTTTAATTCAAGTTTAATTCATTTTGCAATTTATTATGTCTCTTCATTTGTTACGATTAGATTATTTATATAATTAATTAATTATGATACAAATTTTATTCATTCTATGAATCACTACTCTACGAAAGAAAGTAGAGAGAGAAAAGAAAGGGAAAAAAACAACATAAAGAGAGAGAGAAAAAGCAACAAAAAGAAAGCAAGAAAGAAAAAAGCAACAAAAAGAAAGCAAGAAAGAAACAGTAACAAAAAGAAAACAAGGGAGAAAGAACGACATAAAAAAGAAGAGAAAGAGCGAGAATGAGAGATAAAAATTATATAAACAAAAAATTAAAGAAAAAGAGATAAAAATTAAAAAGCTGAGAGAAAAAAGAGAGAAAGAGGCGAGAGAGAAATTTAATAAAATATATAGTATTGTTATATATTGCTATAAATGATAATAATTAAAGAGTATATTTAAAATAAGTAATTATTTTTTAAAAGAGATCCACTTAAGTAATTAATTCATTATACTTGTACTTCCCAATACAAAGTTCAGGATAAGAGAGAAAAAGACCCCAGAGACAACTATATTCTTCCTCAAACACAGGGCTCTTACTTTACCCTACAAGGCACCAAATTAAATTAGAAGAATTAGAAAAAAAACCACAATTGTTAGTTAATAATACTAAAATAATATCTAAAACCACCTACAAAAGGAAGAAAATAAAAAGAGAATAATTAAGTGAAATTAGTACATACTTAGAGCAGTCCATGTGTTCAGAGATGGGAAAGCTAAGATGACCACCACATATTCTAGTCATATTTATGATCCGATACTGAAGATAAGGTTGATGATCGTGGCCATTATTGAATTCTTCGATACAATAACAATACCTACGAGCCCCATCGCCCCATGTCTTATCTCTCTATTCATTTCATTTAACATGTCACAACATTCGCGCGTTGGATCATTAGCAGTCCCATCTACATAAACTTCCCAATACGCAAAGCAAGAAGTGACATAATCGCAGACGTATGTATCACGATGTATATTGGATGTATAGCATAGACTTATTATTGATACAAATGTAACAAAAAATAGTAGATTTTTCTTGGCTGCCATATTAAGTAATTGATGTTACATTTAATTGGAAAGACACAATATTGGTAGCATCGTTTTATAGATTATTGTTGAGGAGATTTATTAATTAGATGTCCGTGAATTGTGGTTTGTAGTTAGTGTATGTCATTCAAATTGGATGAGATTATTATAGTTGTGATGTATGATAAAAACAAGAGATTTCCTTGTTAATTGCTAACTCACACAAAGAAATAGACTAGGCTGTGTATCGATCGATTCGATTCGATTTTGAAGTTTATTAGTTTGACTTATCGATTATCGGTTTGTAGGCATGCTAAACCGTTAGAGAATCATTAAGATATTGACTAATCGGTTATTGATCATTATCGGTGCGATTATCGATTTAACCGTTAAGATTTGATTTTAAAAATCACTTAGAAACAAGGTGACAAACCAAATGAACAAAACACATGAGTTGACAGATTGCATCTTGCTCAAAAGCAAACACACTCACATTGTAGACTAATCAAGAATTTGAGACAGACAGAAATAAAAGTATGAAACTAAACTCTAAGTAAAGTATTTTATATACCAAATGGTATAAATGTAATTATTTAATTACTATATATATGACTAGTTTTAAATATTTAGTTAAAAAGTTTAAACATAAAGCAAAACATATATATTAAGGTTTTTAAACAAAAAGGTAAACGGAGAAAAGAGTTGTATTTATATATTTGGGAGATATGTTCGTATAAATTAATGAAAGATAGTTTGATAGATATAGATTTTTGGGATGGATATTATCTTGAATAAATTTACTCTCTTTGTCTCGTCCACTATACTAAAAATAGTTTTCCAATAATATTTGTCTAATCTGAAAAATTTAGAGATAATTTACCTTTTTGTGTCTATTTTATCCTTACTATTAAATACTATTCAACATCTAATACATTTCTCAAAGTATTAAATTTAATATATTCAAAAGGTAATGTAGTAATATTACTCCTATTATTTACTGTTTCTTAAGATATGTGTCAAGTTAATAGTGGACAACTATTGTTGGACAGAGGGAATACCAATAATACCTTTGAAATTCATAAATCAAATAATCCTTATATAATTTATGTGAAAATTTCATATATGACATATATTATATTAATATTTTTAAGTTATAGCAGTAGATTTAAACTTTCAAGTTGTAACATTAAAAATTTCAGGTTCTAACAATTTATTTTTTAAAAAAATTGTTTTTAATAATTGAAAACAATTGTTTTTTAAAAACAAAAGATAAAAAAAACAAAAAAACAAAATTTTGAAGGCAAAAAGGTAAAAAACAGAAATAGGGGTGTTAATTAGATTTGAAATGATTGAAGCTAATTATTAATTAGCATGAATTAAGGAAATTCAAACTAATTAAGAATATTCAGCTTTCTTAATTCACTCTAATTTGTTAAATTTAATTAAAAATTCTGATTTTATTCATTTTTCTCCCACGTTTCTCTCTCTTAGATTTTCTTCCAGAAATCTTGTCACTGTTGACTAATTGAGGTTTTTTTTGTTTGAAAATTCTTGATTTTGTTGTGATGGACGACTACGTATCAATATTAATTAAATATGGTGAAAAAATGGGTTCCTTCAAGTTAGTATTTGTTATTGTTTATAATTTGTTTTTGTATTTCAGTGAAATGAAAAAAAAAACAATGAAACTGTAAATCACATTTTGTGATTTTGTTTTTGTAAATCGTCA
>NW_006239700.1:85612-111486 GCF_000226075.1 Solanum tuberosum | reverse complement strand
ATTGATACAAAAAAATATTGTTTCAGTGCGTATTATCATATTATATATAGTTTTATAAAGTTTTTTTGTACTTTTGTATCCTGTAATACTAACACAATAATTTATGATGGAACAAGAAAATATGTTATTCAAAAAGTGTCGGAGCATAAATTATTGTCGTCTGGTTCAAAAAGAATTGTAGGTAGACCACAACAATTATTTTTTGTATGAAATTTGTTTTGTAGTGTACTGTCTGAATGATATTTGTATGAAAAAATAATGACGAGTGTGTATAATTTTGTTGTTATTATAATCAATTTATGATGGAACGGGAAAATATGCAATTCAAAAAGTGTCGGAGCATAAATTATTGTCGTCTGGTTCAAAAAGAATTGTAGGGAGACCACAACATGAACGTTGGAAAGGATTTGTTGATGTGAAATGTAAGAGGTCTAAGGTTACGTGCAGTACCTGTCGTTGGGAGGAACACAACAAGAAGACATGTTCAAATTACCTTGCTGGAAAAAGAAGAAGACATATTTATTTTTATTTTGGTTTGGTTGTTTTAATGTGACAAACTCATGTTTTGATTTTATTTTGTCTTTTAAGTTAATGAATTATAATTTCAGAACATTTATAATGTGTATTAGTTAATCATTTGTGTATTAAGTGTTTTTCAAATGTATAGTAAAAAACTAGATAATGATGGTATGCAATTGATATCAACTGAAAATTCAAATCTTAGTATGAAATTAGGTATACATTGGTATCCAATTGATGTCCAACGATAAAATTGAAAAAAAAACTTGTAATTTAGATTTCAACTGAAATAGCCAACCTAAAACTAGTTTAATGTTGCATCTAATTTGTATACATTTGGTATCGAATTGATATCCCATTGGAAAAATTGAAAAAGGGCATGTAATTGAGATTTCAACCGAATTAGACAACCTAAAAATTAATTAATTTTATACCCAATTGGTATACATTTGGTATCTAATTGATATCCAATTGGAAAAATTGAATAAACATGTAATTGAGATTTCAACTAAATTAGTAAACCTAAAACTAGTTAATTTGTACCTAATTGGTGTACACTTGGTATCGAACTGATATCCATTGGAAAAATTGAATAAAACATGTAATTGAGATTTCAACTAAATTAGTCAACCTAAAACTAGTTAATTTGTACCCAATTGGTGTACACTTGGTATTGAACTGATATCCCATTGGAATTTTTTTTAAAAACATGTAATTGAGATCTCAAATGAATTTGCCAGCCTACCAACAATATTCATGTTTCATTTCGATACCAACTTCATATTATAAGTAGTTATAAATTAATTATTTCACATAATTTATACAAAAATTAAATCAATTTCATATCAACATTCATACACTATATATAAAATTCAATTTAGACCAATATTATTCATGTTTCATTCCATATTCATGTACATAAATTCCAATAAAACAGTATACCATATTTGAAAAAAAATTCACACAAATATTATTCAAACATCATACCAGATTTCATGTGCACTGTGCCATTTAACAAACGACACTAAAATAAACTAATTGGGCTACTGATATCAAACCAATTTCATACCAATATCAAATAACACTTCATACCAGTTGAATACCAACATTCCATCACATTTCATACAATATTCATATATCATATATTAATGTCATATTCATACAAATATTATTCAAATTTCGTACAGTTTTCACATCAATATAAGTTTCGTAACAACAATAATCACAATACAATATTTTTAACACAAAAAATACTAAATTGAATAATTCAAAAATAAATTAAATAAAATACTTATCCTAACCACTTTTTTGCCTTTTTTTGAAATTGGGATTTCTGAGTCCTCATTCCTTGTTGTTCTTCTTGTTGATTGATTTTGAAGATTGACCAATTTCGACATTTGCTGCTTTTTTATTTTTTTCTTTTTAATCTCACTTACGAAATCTGAATCCGAATTCGAAACAGAATGAGTCGCTTCTACAATTTTCACCTTCCTCTTTTTCCCCTTTTGATTTGCATGACTAACTGTTTTCTTTGCTTGACTAATCTTCGACTGAGAAGAAGCATCTTTTACCAGAATTTCATTATTTGTTGGCATTGCAGCACTTATCTCTAGTTCAAGAGCAGAAACCTTGGCCAACGCCTCTTCTCGAGCTGCCTGCTATCGACAACAAAAGAGTTGATAGAGAGAACAAAAGAATAGAAAGAAAAAATCAGTATTCATATCTGACATTCTTCCTGCACATAATTTTTAAAACATGTGCTAATTTTAAAACAAATACAGATCCACTTCTAGTGGGGCACAAGTAAGCATTCGCTTCTTCCAATTATCAAACATAACAAAAAATTCATACAAAAAGAAAAGTATGTTATCTTATTTTTTCCCTTCCACATCCATGGGGCTCAATCGTGAGTTCTGCTGATTTTCTTTTTTAATGAAGAAGACGAACGTTGAAGATGGTGAGAGAGAAAAAATTAGTTCTATGTAAAAGAGGAACGTGGGGGTGGGGGTGTGAAAACTGCAAAAAAAATCTCTAAAATGGTGTAAGAGATAATGACAATTGATTCTCTATTAATGTTATCCCTAAAATGGTGTAAGAGATAATGACAATTGATTTATAAGATAATTATAAAACTAATAACTAATTAATTAAATCAAATAAATTAAATTATAGATTAAAACTAATCTGTTAATACTTGTAATTAAACTGTTATAAGTAATAATATAAAAAAAGTATATCTAAAGGTTGTAATATTAAGCCTTAAATAGATATGTGGGGTGAATTTTCCATTTACAATTATCTTAAATAATGAACCATGGTAAGAGTGAAATTAATCAAATCGAAGTGACCAAAATATGATACAAATAAATGCCGATTCAGTTTAGTTACATTCATAGCTTGCCGATCAATTTTATTTAGGGAATATAATTTGGGATCTTGATATAAATTGTCACACAAATTTATTATTCCTTTTAACTGTATACATAAATTATACATAAGTATAAACATAGGTCTGATCTAAAGCCTGCAAGCACAAAATTTCAAAAACAAAAAAAATAATCATAAATTATAATCATTATACTTTACTACTAAAAGAACTCACTCACAACCTCATGAAAAATAAAATAAAACAAATAAAAGATGGACTAAGGGAAGAGAAAAATTAAAGGAGAGCAAGTGAAAGTACTTAGAACAGTCCATGCGTTCAGAGACAGGGAAGCGAAGATAAATACGACCAAATGTATTAAGTTGTTCAATTCGAGATTGGAAATAAGGAGGATGATAATGGTCACTGCTGAAATTTTTTATATATGAACAATATCCGCGAACCCCATCGTCCTTATATTTTACGTTGCTATTCAAAATCATTAAGTTGTCATAACACTCAGGAGTTGGAAATCCAGCAATTCCATCTACAAAATTTTCACAATATTCAAAGCAAGCATTCACATTTTCACAAATTTCATCTTCTTTAAGGACTTTGAATGCATTGCATGGACTTATAATTAAAATGACCAACACAAGTGCAACAAAAATTAGTAGTAGATTTTTGGTAGTCATTTTTGTGCTAATTAATTGGATTAGTAAGTAATTAGCAGAGTTTTAATTTATAGATTTTGTATAGGAGATTAATATTCAATTCATTAATTAGATGTCCGTGAATTGTGATATAATTTGCAGTTGACAGTTGTGATGATTTAATTTGGATGAGATTATTATTAGTTGAGTAAATTTTAGGTTTAGCTAACATAAAAATTATATTAGCACTCTATAGCTACAGTTTTGCTATCAGATCTGTATAAAAATCACAGGCATCTTTGATTTGTATAAAATCGCAAGCATCTGATTTGTATAAAATCGCAGACATTTGATTTGTATAAATTGGACGTCTGTGTCTGTGAAAATTGCGTTTGTATATGTATATGCTCTTTGTGTTTGTATATCTGCATAAAAATTGAATTCGTATACAATTGAATCGAGTTAAAACAATTGTATTTGTATATCAAATCTCTCTCTCTCTCTCTTTATACAAACACAAATTATACATCATATTTTGTATAATTTGTGTTTGTATAAAGAGAGAAAGAGAGAAAGACAAAAGAGAACTGGGCAGGGGAAGATTTGTATTGTATAATTGTAAGTGTATAGGACGAATTTATATGTATGTGTATATACAATTTTCTCTCGCTTTATACAAACACAATTTATATATTTGTATTTGTATAAAGTGAGAGAGGCAAGAGAGAGTGGCGAGCGAGGTTTCTGGAGAGAGAGGTGAATGACAAAGTATTTGCTACGGATTATAAAATTAAATGAAACTGTGGTTATAACATTTAATTTGAATTAATAATTTGCTATTTTATACAATTTTCCGTTAGTTGTTAAATGCATGACTAAATTGATTTCTATTGTTTAATTAACTTGTATTAGGAAAATAGAAAGACAAAATTGAAAAAATAAGTTTGACTGGCTGGTAACTAACACCAATGAAGAAGTTCAAAATAATATGTAAGTTTTCATTGACTAGAAGGTAACGTTGGAAAAAAAAATGCTTTCATTTTCATTTGATTCGGGGCGTTACGAATTTTTCAATAGAAACTTTGTCTTTTTTGTTGTCGATAAGTTTTTCCTCGGTACCCTCCTATTCATAAGAAAAACTTAATTTATGAGAAAATGGATTTGAAAGAAACTGATTTAAGTTTCAAATTTTAAGGTGTTAGGTCCAATAGAGGTTTAGTAAGAGTTTTCAATAATATTTTTATTTCTCGTATTCATCCTGGAAGGAACTCATAAATTTAATATTTTTTTGCAAATATTAAAAATTCTAAAATGGCATGATTTAATAACTACTTATATATATAGACTCAAATAGAATTTGAAAGATACTAGCTATAAGAGTGAAATAGACGTGTTGAACTTAATTTGAGCGGGTTAAAATGAACAGACTCCTAACTATGTCATGTCTTCGATACAAAATTTGAAAAACGATTGAAATCACAATGATAATAATTTCCTATGTTACACCGGAAAAAAAGACTCAAGAGACACTAATGGAACGTTGGAACTACAATGTCTCAAGATGCTATATTCACGATATCAAAATTATCGAATTGCAACTAATAAATGAAACACAAGGTTAGGCTCCATATATATTTAAATTTCAATTTAACCTTGTTATTAATATAACATAAGTGTATGTAATTATTTATTTAATATAACACATCATTATTCTTCCAATTAAAAGTTCAGAAAAAGATGAAAATAAAAACATAGCATTAATTAGACCCCAAACAGCTCCTTTTCCTCAAATTCAAGTTTTTACTAAAGCCTGCAAATATTAAAAAATAAAAAATATGTTAGTTAGATGAACAAGACAATTTCAAGAAAAATAAAATAAATGATGGACAAAAGAAATAAGAGTTTGTGAAAGTACTCAGAACAATCCATGCGCTCAGAGATAGGGAAGCTAAGATGAATATTGCATATTGAATAAAGTCGTTCAATCTGAGACTGAAGATAAGGAGGATGATAATGATTATTGTTGAAGTCTTCGATGCATGAACAATATCTACGAACCCCATCTTCGTTGTATTTTACATTGTTATTCAATATCATTAAGTTGCTACAACATTCCCAAGTTGCATATTCAGTAATTCCATCTACAAAATCTTCACAAGATGCAAAACAAGCATCCACATCTTCACAAATTGGATCTTTTTTATAGACTCTGAATGCATTGCATGGACTTAGAACAACAATTAGTGCAACAAAAATTAGTAGTAGACTTTTGGTTGTCATTTTTTTTGTTTATTAATTGGTAATAGTAATTAGTAATTAATTAGCAGAGTTTTTATAGATTTTATATAGGAAATTAATTTTATTTATTAATTAGGTGTCCGTGAATTGTGATTTGCAGTTGTGATCATTCAATTTGAATGAGATACTGTACGTGTCACTACCAAAATAATGAAAACTAATGGCCGTTCGTCGATTTTTTTCATGTAAAAATTATATATTTTTAAAGAAAATCGATATAATCCCTTGTTTTTATATATTTTCTTTTACAAAAAATAACGGAGATGATCGATTTTTAAAGTATAAAATTGTAGTTAAAGAGTATGAATAAAAACGATGAAAATATTTCATCAAAGAGCATGTGTGGTTGAGTAGTAGAATTGTCCAAAATCATAGACAATATATGGATTGAATTCCAAATAGCTACATTTTTGAAAAATCGACCATGTCCATATGGCGTCCATTCTCCTTCTAAAAAAATCAACTTTGTCCATCGTTTTGACGCAGTTTTTAGCCGTGTGTATGAAGTTCATTTCTTCTTTTTCTCTTTTACTTTGAGAAATGGTGAGTTTTAGAGATCTCTTTTTAGTTTTTGTCTCGTTATATGATCTCTCTTGTGATTTGTAATATTACATTCATCTTTTTTAGAGTGTAAGAATTATTTAAATATACATTTTATTAATATTTTGCTCTTTTTCTATGATAAGGGCAAATCAGTCAAGTAATATTGAATGATCACAGCTGCAATTCACAATTTAAGTTAATTAAACGTCACGCATCAACTATAATAATGTCATCCAAATTGAATGATCACAATTTACGGACATCTAAATCTAATTAATTAATAAACAATCTCCTATACATAACAAAATCTATAAAAACTAAAACTATGCTAATTATTTTACTAATCCAATTAATTAGCAGAAAAATGACAACAAAATATCTACTACTAGTTTTCATTACACTTGTTGTGTTGGTAGTTCTAATGAGTCCATGCAATGCATGCAATAAAGATCCAATTTGTAAAGATGTGAATGCTCGTTTTAAAACTTGTGAAAGATTTGTAGTTGGGATTACCTCATTTCCAACCCTTACGTGTTGTAACAACTTAATCATAATGAATGACAATGTAAAATGCGAGCATGATGGGGTTCGTAGGTATTGTTCATGCATCGTAGACTTCAGCAATAGTCACGATCACCTTCCTTATCTCCAAGAACGAATCGAACAACTTTATATATTTTGTGATGTTCACCTTAGCTTCCCCATCTCTGAGCGTATGGATTGCTCTAAGTACTTTTATAAACTCTCTCCTCAATTTCTTTTGTCCATCTTTTTTTTTTTTTAGAGGTTGTGAGTTAGTTATTTATTTATTTATTTTAATATATACTTAGTAACTAACATTTTTTTAAAATTTCTTTTTGATTTTGTGTTTGCAGGCTTTAATAAGAACTTGAATTTGTGGAAAACGAGCTGTTCTCTGGGATCTCATGCTGAATTAGTTGAAATATCTAAGAAATGTAGCATTAATTAGAGTAATAAATTAAAATGACAATGCATATCAGTAATTATTATTATTCAGCAGATAATTTCCCCTATCATGGCAAATTGATACCTTCTTTTTCTTTATTTATTTTTTTTGCTTAGGCTTGTATTAGGAAAAATATTATTCTCACTAAGCTTAAATGGAATAGCACTATTAACAAATTAGAATTGTGATGAAGTGATAAGTATTCATTCATCCTTAATCACAGATCTCGCGTACCTTAGATTCGAACGAAGCCAAACTTGAAATTAAAACAAAAGATGCAAGAATACGATTTCATTACTCAAATTTCGTGCAACCAACTTGCTTTTCTTCAAATTCAATTCAATAGAATTGTCTCTTCTTTTTTTCTATGTCTATCTCTACTACTCAATCTTTTGGAACGTTGTTATAGAGAAGACTGACTATAATTTCCATTTAATTTTGGTTAGCATCTGTAAAAGGAAAAAAAATAAAAATGTTTAGCATCTGTTCATATATCATATATGGATACCCAAAACGACAGCGTTTTTCCCTGGAGTTGATCATAATAATGCTTATATAGCCGTTATGTACAGTGGCAACGGTCAACAAGATCATATTATTTCAAAGAAAAAATTCGACCGTTTTTTTTATACCTCTCCCGCTCCCAGCAAAAACTATCAAGCATTTTTTGTTGTTGTTTTTCATTCTAGAGAAGAAATGGCGGACGGAAAAGATGATCCGAATTTACTCATAATTGATGAAATTTACGAGTTTTCAGCACCGCGATTCTTTGATTTCATCGATGGAGAGACAGAGGAGGATATGCGCAAGGCAGAGCTTTGGTTTGAAATTACTAGTAGCTATGCCCCTTCTCGTACGTGTTTATATGCTTCCTTCAATATTCTTTAGCGTTTTTCTTGTTGTTGGATCTTACTGTTGATTGTTCAATTTACGAGTGTTAATTCTTATATATTAGGAGAATTTTAGCAGCTCAATTATTTGACTTTCATCTTATTGGTGAGGGTTCAGTTCTATGCCTTGTAATCCTCTCACTCGTTTCTCCTACTCCCAATTCCAGGCCGGAATAGTTGTTTTCGAGACTTCTGTTTCATATTGTATCACTTCAGTGGATTGACACTTGAAATTTTTGACATATGTACTAGTTTTATCTGTGAATATAGTTTAACGAAAGAGCAGGTAACTTATGCTCGTAATTACAATTCATTTATCAATTAGGCCTTTATCCTGAAATAATTGGGGATCAGCTTTGAAATTATTGATAAATACATTTCTGGTGGAGAACAGAAATGAGACTTACTGTGAAAAATTAGGGCTGTAAGGCTAAGGTCAATTTTGGGAATGCTTAATCACCAAGCTGGTTCCTTTTTTGCTATTCAAATCACATAATTTGGTTCCTTTTTCGAGATCCTGGGTAATGAATGTATATTCATGTCACGGGTTCTAGTAGTTGTTGTTGATGTGGATCTTAGTAGCTGAATTGATTGGCTACCTGAACTTTCACGTTGTAACTGAGGGTTCGATTCTCCACCTTGTAATCTCATTTCTCCTCTCCTACCCCTATGTAATTTTTAACAAAAGGTAGTTAATGTTGATTGCTATTTTCATTAAAATATCATTGGAGGTAGATTGGCAATGGATCCATTCTAATTGTGGTAGTCTTTGTAGATGCTGCTGATTGTTATTTTTGTTATAGAAATACAAATTGAAATGAAAAGTTGATGTTTGGTTGCGTCGTTGTTGGATTTTGCAGCTTGTATGCCAAGAATCAAGACCAATAGATCAGTACAAGTTGAGATCCCATGTGATTTTACTGAAGGCGAGAAGTTGGAGAGTAATACAAGGTCTTTATAGTGCAAAAGAAATGTCAATATTCAGATGATACAATGTCATTTAACCATCATGTTCTTACTCATTTCAATGCACTGAAACAGGCCTGCAGCTGAGGTTAAGGAAGAGGTGACACCAGATGAGAACAACAAACTTGCAGCTAAGGTATCTTCTGAGGTTAAGGAAGAGGTGACACCAGATGAAAACAACAAACCTGCAGCTAAGGTTTTGTCTTCTGAGGTTAAGGAAGAGGTAACACCAGATGATGCGATTGGAGTAGAACTTAATGGCAGTCTTCCCAATCCGGTACTTCCGCTTATCCTGTGGTAACTGAAGCACCATTTAGGATCCTATTTTGACCTTTATATCTCATTGTACTTAATAAATTTTACAGGAATCTGTTGAGAAACAGCCAACTAGTCAAGGTTAGTAACCAAGGATTGTCATTTTTTATTCGTTGCTTGAGTGTTTTTCCCAAGGCGAGGGTCTTTCGGAAACAGCCTCTCTCTATCTCCACAAGGTAGGGGTAAGGTCTGCATGCACTCTACCCTAGCCAGACCCCACTTGTGGGAATACACTGGTTATGTTGTTGTTGTTTGCTTTAGTGTGTTCACCATTTTGCAGACAATTTCAACTGCTAAGGCATCTGATCATAATAACCTTCTTGTGCAGAAATTTGCACCCCAAGACCACCACAAACAATGTCTAAGAAGATAGACCCTAGGAAGACTGATTCCAACAATCAGAAAACAGCAAAGAAAACTACAAGCATGCTTAGAAATCCTTCAGCATTGAAGTCAAAAACATTGCCTGTAAAGAGCGCTAATCCTGTTAGCATGAGAAAGTAAGTGATGTGCTGTTGTGTAGCTTTTGGCACTTCAATTTTTTCATTCTCTCATTGTTCTTTCCGCCTTCTTGTTCGATGAACTTCATTGCACAGGCAAGCAATCATGAGAAGTGCTGTTAGAACGCCCAATTTTGGTCAAGAAAACCAAGCTATAAAGAGGCAAAAATTAGAAAGTGGAAAAGCCAAGCAGGTAGTTTATAATATTCTCTGGAAAATGCAGAATTTTTCAAGTTGTTTCATCTGACCTCACTGGGATTTTGCTTTTCTTTTTTGCCTCTCGAATTGCTAGATTCTGGATGTCAAACCCCAATATTTGCCGCACAAAACAAAACCTGGAGCCATTGTCTCCACCTTCTCTACGGCTACCAAAACTCGTAAAGAGGACAGAAAGGTTTTCCATCGACTACATCTTTCTTATCTTGCATGTTATTTGAAATACTCAGAATGTATCTAACTTGGATTTTATACTGTCTAAGATGTATGTACGAGAACCAGTACCACAATTTATTTCAACAGCAGAAATGATGAAGAAATTCCAATGTAGCACAAGGGGAACGAGCAGTTCCAATTCACATGTAACAACTGAAACTATTCACTAGTTCTATTTTTTCAAAACCTTTAAATATCTTTTAAAATGTTATATTCATCACTATGGATGATTGATGATTGATGCAGAGGAAGCCTAATAAACTAACATTAACTGCACCTAAAGAACCTGAATTTGAGACTGCACAACGCGTCCGTCCAACTACAGTGAAGAGTTCAGCTGAGCTTGAGGAGGAGATGATGGCTAAAATTCCCAAGTTTAAGGCTCGCCCACTGAACAAAAAGGTGAACATTTTACAGATAGTTTTGTGTCCTTTACCTTCTGATTTTAAATATTTTCTACTGATCTTATCGTACTTTTCTCTTTTGTACCTTTGGGAACAGATCTTGGAAGCTCCACAGTTACCAACACTACCTAAAAGTACACCGCAACTTCCAGAATTTAAGGTATGTTTACCTGGATTATGAAGAGCTAGGAGTAATTCAAGAAAATCAACTGAGATATGCTACACTTCTGCAGGAATTTCATTTAGAGACGATGGCCAGGGCCAATCAGAATGTTGAAACATCTAAAGTCCTATCCATGGAATCTACTCAGGTTACTAACTACAAAGTGGTTGTGAATACTTGGAATAAAAAAACTATTAACTTGCTTTCATGCTGACTAATTTAAACTTTTGCGCCACAGAGTCATCAATGGAAGCCACATCTTACAGCTCCTAAATCACCTGTTCTGCAAACGTCACTTAGAGCACGGCTTCCACAGATGAAAAGCTCTGAAGAACTTGAAAAGGAAGAACTTGAAAAAATTCCGAAGTTCAGGGCTAGGCCTTTCAATAAGAAGGTAACACAATCCCCCACACCTTCTAGACTATCAATCAATTATCAACATTGGTTTTGTGTGGCTAACTTTTTCGAATTTGTAGATATTTGAAAGTAAAGGAGACCTTGGAATGTTCTGCAACACAAAGAAGCACGTGACGGTGCCTGAAGAATTTCATTTTGCCACAGATGAAAGGATTCCACCTCCTGCTAATGTTACTGATCTCTTTGACAAGGTTCCATCAGAATATTATCCTTCTTACTACCTTAATGCACCTTCTATTTTAACATTTTCCTCACTGTACCTTCTATTTTAACATTTTCCTCACTGTACTTTCTCCAATTTTCAGCTTTCTCTGTATTCCGAACCTAGAAATGAAAAGACTATACCAAGAAACACCAGACCAAATCCTTTCCATCTCTACACAGAGGTGTGTATATTTTCTGCGTGTTTATGTTTTTGTTCCTTCTTATCGAAATGATGTAGCTCCTCATGGCTTAGCTTTTTCTTGAATCCAGGAAAGAGGAGCAGAGAAAGAGAGGAGACTATTCACCGAACTTCTACAGAAACAGATTGAAGAAGAGAGGTCAAGAGTTCCTAAAGCAACTCCATATCCTTACACAACTGATTACCCTGTGGTATGTAACACACCAACTATTGTAATATCTGTTTTGCAGTACATACCCCTTTTCATGTGAACTCATTTCTTATGTGTTCATTGCCAGATTCCACCAAAACCAGAACCAAAGCATTGTACAAAACCAGAACCTTTCCAACTGGAGAGTTTGGTCAGGCATGAAAGAGAGATGCAGAGGGAATTGGAAGAACGGCGAAGATTGGAGAAGGAAGAAGCAATGATGAGGACTTTTATAGCGCAACCAATCTTAATTGAGTAAGACCTCCCTTAAAGAATGACTATTTTATGAACTATTTTTTCTTATAGTGAATCTGAAAGATGAATGATGTTTCTTAAATTTGTAGGGATCCAATTCCAGTACCTGAGAAAGTACGTAAGCCCCTCACTCAAGTTCAGGAATTTAATCTACATGTAGATCATCGTGCACCAGGTAGAGCTGAGTTTGATAAGAAGGTAATAATTCTTTAGCTATATTTGTGTGCAACTTTCTCTGAGAGCTAAGCCTATAGCCACTCATATTATAAGCTGTTGTGCAGATTAAGGAGAAAGAAATGATGTATCAAAGATACAGGGAGGAGGCAGAAGCTGCAAGAATGGTATGCACATTATAAACTGTAGTGTTATTTCGAGCAGCTAATGATGTGAATAGACTAATTCTTAATGTGTGGATCGATTGTGGTGGTTAGATGGAGGAAGAGATGGCTCTGAAACAACTACGAAGAACTTTGGTGCCTCATGCAAAACCTTTACCTAAATTTGATCATCCTTTCCTGCCACAAAAGTATGTAAAATTCATGCTACTAATTGTTTTTCTTCTTTTACACATTGGAACAACTACTAAACCTTTTTTTACAGATCTTCCAAACAAGTGACGAAACCAAGATCCCCCAAGCTGCTGGTTCTTAAAAGGCAAGAAAGGAGAAAATTGGCATGTCCCTATGCTGCAGTTTCTACTGCTGCCTCCCAGATGAGGTGAAGATACGGACATTTAATCGGTCCAAGAATCTGGGAGGAATGTTCAAGAATCCTTGAACTCCATGGAGAGATTAAGGACATTGTTGTCAAATGGTTGGAGTCACAATGTGTTCTTCCGTAAAATGTGCACTTTTGTATAGATTGAAAATTTATCTGTAAGAATGTGCACTTTGTACACAGAAAATTCATCAAGTATATTATAATATATTTCTCACTCTGTCCAAAAAGAGCGTCTCTTTCTATATTTAATGAGACACTTAAATTGAGATGAATGAATGATATAACAATGGCAATGTGGTGGAGTGGGTAAGTACTCCTTCATATTTAATCAGTACTCTCGGGTTCAGGCTCCAATGTGGGTGTGTATCTGTGCGTACCAAACAGCAGATGGGAAACCAAAAATAAATAAAAAATAGGGCAAGTGGGGAAAGCAATGGTGCAGAAAAAACAGGGAACAATTGGAAAAAGGACAAACATTTTTTATGTTTCTGTGACTGTAAGGAGATAAACAAAATGTCAATGCTTGTAAACAAACCAAAACTTGCGACATAAGATAAATTCATTATAGAAAGAAAGATCATAGGCCAGAACTGAAAACTAGCAGACTAAACTATAAAAAGTTCCTAAATGTTGCCCTCCATATGTTCGTTCCCCTGTCCTCTTTTCTCCCCCTGCACTCATCTTCTACAAAGGCGCCATATCAGCTGAATGATCATCAAACCGCAGAATTCCTGTGCACGTACACAAGGATCTGAAAGAACAGAGAAAAGATTGTTCAGGTGGGACACTAATGGATACATCAAGAAACATAAATTTTTTTAAAGTAATCCAATTGGATTTGATTACTCATTTGTAGCTCCAACTCACCAGATTCTTGTTTAAAGAACAACTGGAACTGATTCCTCCCACAGTATCTTGCCTTTCTAAGCGTTCCAGAGTAACATTGGAACCATCGACAGCTTGAGGTAGCATATTTGATGCATCCATTAAGATTGAATGGTTGATAATGGAGTTGCCAGCAACAGTGTTGATTTTTACCGCCAGTAATTCAACATCTATGGCTTGTGATTTTGTCTCCTGAGCAACAAGCTGCACTCAAAATATCATTACAAAAAGTGTCAACTGAGGCAAAATGGAAAAATGAACAGCCAGCAGATTTTATGGAAGCAATTCCTAATTGACGATATTTAGAGGCATAACCATAGAAAAACAAACATGCATCATCCTTAGACAACAAAGTTAAATGAGAAATGCATATCCATGTGATCAGCAATAAGATTGTGCAGCACCAAAAAGTTCAAAATTTGTTTTGCCGTAGCAGACAGCTTCTAATCACTTCTGTTAATTAGGTCACTAATGCCTTCATATGACTATGTTTCATATCTATTTTTGACAAGGATAGTGGAAAATATTATTTTTTTGCTCCTAATGTATGACGAAAAGGAACTCTTACTTCACAGAGATGTCCAACTGACGTGCTTGGCGTGCAGCAGAGATGGGGCTTTTTCAGACTCGGTGTCACTTGTTTGTCTAATGGAATTATGTCAAGATGGATATTTAACTGCAAAATAAGAAGAGTGAATTACGAACAAATGAACATTGAAAGAACCAGACAGCGCATGAATTGCAACACATCTCATTTAGAGATGTTACCTCATCATTCTTTGCTCGCACACTGTCAAGATAATCAATTAACTTGGATAGTCGATAATTACGAGCATTTCTGCTACCACCACTGCCATGTCGATTGTGGCTTCGAACACCACCTCTTCCCCAAGCAAGTGTTTCTGGCTTCAGTGCAGGTCCAGGAGAATTACTTGGGGTGACTCTTGGAAGCTGTACTGCAGTTTCAATGTGTCCACCATCTGGACTCACAGCTGAAGGAGAAGTCTGAGCGGTCAGAGCTCCTTTGCGCCTCCTGTGTTTCCTGAACTTGGTTTGTGTTCCACGCTCATCCTTAAGGGGTGAATCTTTGATCTCATCATGATCATCATTTTCACTCTCATTTGGATCAGATCGCTCAGGTTCTGTGCCCTGACTGTTTCTTTTTCTTCTTGAATAAGCATGATAGTTGCGAGATGTTCTTTGTGAGGAGGGAGAAGCTATGTCTTTACCGCCTTTGCGCCTCTTAATTAATGCTTCAGATTGGCGTTGAGATATTTTGGCAATGGATGCTTGAATCTGTCCAACGAAACAAAAAAACATAAGGCATGTACCAAGGTCTGTGTCTCGCCCCCAATATATACAGAAGTGTCAATCAGAAACAAAAAAAATTATATCTACGTCCATTTTAATTAACATATTATTTGCACAGTTATATTCTACTGGGTAAAGCATAAAAGTTAATTGGACTATCAGATAGGCATATAATAACACCTGAAAACACTTGTTTCACAAACAATGGTAAGAGAAGCTTCCATTTCATTTTCAGATTCTCTAAATATAAGGAAAACATAAGACTTTTTAAAGTTGATTTAACATGTGTTAGTAGAGCACTTGGAGTCAGTCACCAGCAAGCTTAGCCGACACATTGAGATCTTCATTTTTTGAGAATGCAGGATGTGCTTTGGCCACAGTAAGCGTCTTAGTTTCAAAATAAGAGTTTTTATAGAATGATATCTTTTAGATCTTAGTGATAAGGGGGAGAAAACAGAATCTATTACATTGCAAAGAAATTATCATCAACAGATTAAGATCTAGTAATTCATAACATCTATCTTCAACATGCATGGACCTGTAATGACTAATAGAACACCTCTATATCTCTTCCCGTAACAACCTTGAGATATGTATGCTTGCTGTACGCAAACGAGGATGCACACAAACAAGAACATACATGCAAACAAATGCACGCATGTCCATTCAAGAATGAGGATTTCAGGTGCCTCTTTAACTGACCTGGTCATTGATTGCTCGTTCCTCTTCAAGAAAGACAAGTTCCTAAAACAAGATATTCCACAAATTAGCAGGAGACAAGTTTGATCAAAAGGGAAGAGGAAAGGAATACATGCCTCTAGTGGTTTTGTATTTCTTTTTTTCCCCTTAGGGCCCCTCTTCTTTTTCTCATTATACAGGCAGGGGAAGGGGATTTTATTAAGCTGGATAGCATTAAAATTAAGGAAATACCTCTTCTTCATACTTCTCAACATCTGGATATATTGCCTCAATTAAGGTATCAAATCCAGGATCATCTCTCAATGATCGTCGACTAGCACAATGTATGCGACAAGCAGGGCATTCATTATTCCTGTAAAAGTGCGATTACAAGCAAAATTTATAGTTGTCTTCAGGTAATTCTTGAGTTCTTAAGACTAGTTAAATCACAAAACAGATTTAATGCATTACATACCCTAGTCTCATTGATTTATCTATGCATTCCCTGCAAAAACGGTGTTGGCATCCCATCACAACCCGAGTTCTCTTGATAATACCTGTGCATGCAGTGCAGACACCCAATGGTGAAAAAACTGTTGGACTCTCTGATCTTCAACCAACACATACCAAATTAGTAATCAACTCTAGTATTAAGCAGCTGAGATTTATTCTCAAACATGAAAGGCATAAAATGGGCCATGCCAAGGTCTGAAGTGGAGCTATAAGCTTGATGGAAAAACACAGGGGGTTCTGACAGGCAGAAAAAATAGTGGCAAGTTATCCCAGCTTGCAAATGGCGGGACCATTTGGAAGGAAAGATATGCAAGATTTTTTGAAGACACGTCTAGTAATGTGCAGAAAATCAAGATGTACTTATTTTTATTTCATTTTTGGTGTAAAGAAGAACTGGTAAAAGATGTGGATACGCTGATAGATGTCATAGAATCCTGGTAAGAAGAACAAGGATATAATTTTTGCTTTCTTCTGTACATTTGGTTTACAGCACAATCTTTTTTCAGTTTTTATATAATACTTGTTACCATTCTCCCCAAAAATATAAGACTTTGGTGCAGCTGCAATTGATTGATGTAGAGCACACCATAGAGACTAAGCAAGGACGCAAAACGAAAACAATTAGTTCCTCATGGTGTATAGGAAAAGGTAAGACCAGGAATACAACTTGGTTATTGAGAAGATTATGGTCATTTTAGTTGTTCCGAGTTCGTGAAGTCAACCAAGTCCTAAGGGTAACCAGCTAATACTGATGAAACAAAAGAAAACCAATTGAAGCCTGTGTTTGGTGTTAATCCTTTTTCTATTAGGGTATTTGGTAGTTTTGCTTTCCCATTCTTTAGCAGAAATCATGAAACACTATCACTTGCTGTTTGAAGAGAAAAAAAAATTACTTTTGGAGATCCTGCTGATAAGAAAAGTTTGTATGATGCTCTAGCTGGAAGACATAGAAAGGATAAGAAATGAGATTTTTCCTGTGAACTTGCTGATAGTCAAGTTACCATGAAGTAGAAAGTATTCTACTTTATGATAATAGCATGCACAAAAAAATATACTTATAAGTTTATCCCTCTGATTTAGATCTGAGGTGGAAGACAACTGCACAAGTCACCATGATAAAACTCAGGGGAGGAGAGATAGAAGCATCATTTTGAGAAGTTCTCTCATCATATGATCAGGTTCTATACATATAATTTACCATAATCCTGAAACTTTGGGGAAACATCAGTTGTTTTCCATAATCCTGAATTATCTGCTAAAGTCCCCCGCATGGGTGCCAACGAATAAAAATAAAGGGGATATTTTTAGGAGAAAACTCTTGAAAAACGAACTTATGCATAAAGAGTAAAGTTAAATGGTAAAATCCACAAATATCACAACAATTTTAGATTGAATAACAAAATATAGAACATTAAACAATATAGAATGATGTAAAAGCAAATATACCTAGACATATAGGACATTCTAGATCTTTACGAGCTTGAAATAATTGTGCGAGAAAACTTCTCTCATCGAAATCCTAGCAAAAAACTCAAAGCTGTAAATATTCAAATATAATAAAATCAGAGAATAAAGAATACCTAAGCATATAGGACATTGTACATTGGTGCGAATCTCAGATCGTGACACAGCGATCAACCTGCAGGCAGGCAAAGACTATAAAGTTACAAAACTGCACCAAATATCCAGAAAAATGGAGATGATGCATCATGCATATCATTTTACCAAGAGGATGATATAGAAAAGATTCTGTCTAGGGAAAAAAAATCAGTAAGATCAAAAGGTTCTAAATTCTGCAGAATAACTTCTGGAGATTTGTACAGTTTTAACTTTCAGTTCAGCATGCAAGATGACAACCTAATTGAGCATCATGTAATTCATTCTCATAAATCTTACAGTATGGCAAAACCTGCATGTTAAGTAGTGACTTTATATTGGTGAAAAGTAAAGCCTGCATAATTCGGATCTGTTATGGAACCATCTTGGATTGAGAATCGTGTACTCTGTAGAAGCTTTTCCTTTTCCCTTTCAGATTTTATACATTTTAATCTAACGATTGACAAGCATAGAGAAAATGGAGTTTCCACCAGGAGAACCCAGGGCCAGGCAAAATCCTTACCCGCCCATTATCAATTTCACAACCAGCTAAACTACTGATCCTGAATATTTCTATAGCAAGAGACTTTGAAGAATTTTTTTTAAAGGTGATTCAAGTTTAAAGAAAATGCACACCAATAAATGAGATCAGACTTGAGAAGAAGACAAAAAGAATGATGAAATCAAATAGTCTCCCACACCTCAAAGACAACAAACCAAGAAAGTTGGAAATTCTTTAAGTACACTTCTTAATAACTGTAGAAAAGGTTCTGTTGAGCTAATAATTGCCAAAAGTTACTTCTTTTATTCATTTGCAGCAACAACTGCTTAAAGGGATCTTCCAGGGTCAAGGGCCAAAAAGGTGATGCTGCTAACCATGGACCAATGGAAACACTCACAGGAAATGTTAACAAGAAAATAGTGTGCTACCTTATACTTTATAGTAATCATCTAGCATAACTGGTTTTTCATTACTAAGTAAACATGACAAAAGTTAACAAGTTATTTCATTGTTAAAATCCAAGGAATCTTGAACTAGTAACTTCCACTGCAAAAGTATAAAACTTCTGTGAAGTCCAATTGCAGTTATCAAGCATGTCAAGACAGTTAGTTCCTGTCACTACAAGACATATATACTTTTCAATAAGACACCTTACACATATACTACATACAACTTCGTTGATCATGTTGACACCACGATTGCACAAACCTAACCATATATTTCATGAACAACTATATCATTAAGCATTATGTAATTCATACTCACAAGTCTTACAGCAAGGAAAAAGGATTCCCTGCATGTATGGGAGAAAATTTTATCCTGCATGGCCAGATCCAGAGATATAATAGGATAACAACTATACCGACCTGGAAAATCGAGACTAACCTTAAAGATAGTACTTACATCCTTATAATCTTTAAGGTAGTCTTTATATTTGAAAGAAGTTTGGTTAAACGAAAATTTCTGGTTTACACCGCCGCATGCCCTCATTCTTTGGGCAAGTTCTAGATATATGAATTGAGAATACAAGTAAATGTGAATTTAGAGCATCATGCAATGCAATGCATATCAAAAAAGGGTAAAACGTAATTTATAAAAATGGATTCTTTATAACTCAAACGCAATACCCCAATAGCATTTCCAAATTCACAATCAATCTACTTATAGAAAAAACTCCTCCGAGAAGTTCAGATATTAAAACTAACGACCGCATGCAGAAATGATCACTTGCGCATTAAATCAAGCAGCATGAGTGCATTACAAACTTGGCCAAACTCCAAAGTAAGAATCCCATCACTCAAACAAAGTTTAAAAGTAGAAATTCTGCATCCATCAATCTGCCGTTACTCAAAAGAAGAACTATTTGGGTCGACCCAGAAAGCGAAAACACGCCATCTGAACTCAAACCCATTAAAGAAAAAGATCAAAAAGTAGCAAACCCAGCAGTAAAAAAACACGAAATTAAACATGCAGATGAAAAAAAAAAACAGAGAAATTACTCATCAAAGGCTTCTGGGTCAGTGCCACTTCCATCAGAATCTGCAAAAATCAAACCAATCAAATCATTAAACATCAAAAAAAACGAAAAAAATCAATGCACCATAACAGAACAAACACACATTCATTCATATAACAGAGATTTGGAATTTTGGGTACACGTATAAAGTGTTTAGATACGTAACCATCATCAGAAGATTGCTTTTTCCCCTCTCGATCATCCCCATCCCCATCACCATCATCATCCTGGGTTTGGTCTTGCTCATCTTCCTCCTCTTCCTCAACTTCTTGTTGTTCCTCTTCCATAGCTCGCCTGGATTGTTTCCGGCGACGGTGCTGCTGCTGCTGCTGTTGCTCCGGCGAGTTCTCATCATCCTCATCGTTGTTGTCATCATCTTGATAATTCGATAAAAATCGTTTCTGGGCTGGCATTTTTCCTTGGGCACCGCTACAGAAAAAGGCAAAGCTTTTACAGAATGTGTTGGCTTTATTTGTTGTTTGGAATTGAGAGAAGAATAAAGAGTTGTAAATTTGATGAAAGCAATAAGCTTTTTGTTCACTTTGTACCAAAAAAAAGAGAGAGAAAGAGAAAGAGGGGCTCAGTGAAGAAGAGGAGAGAAAGAGAAGACAAGAGAGAAGTGGACTTGAGATGAGAAATATTCAAGCTATACCTTTCTAATTAAATACACAATTCTTACAATTTTGTAACACTTCTTCCTCCTTTTCTCATTATTTTTTTTCCTTTTGCTATTCCATGGTTAGAACAGCACGGGAAAGTCAAGATTTGAAGCTTGTGGATACAGAATATGTTAGTCACTTGGTGTTATATATAGGGTTTGAGTAAAGCTTATTGGATTCATCGAATCGTATATATAGCTCTGCTCCTGTGTGATGTTCGGAATCTACGTCAAAAAAGTCTTTTTTACGATGGGTTTTTTCGTCTTTTGAACAATGTCAGAAGTAATTTTAATGTTTTTCGAAAAGAGAATATAGTTTGCGTGTGTTAAACAGTGGTATAGCGAGTATTAGATGACATTTAATTCTCGAAACGCTCACCTTTTTTGTTCTTTTTTATAATTGGAAAACGACGTCGTTTTGAGTATTTGTATTCACATGAGAAGATGTTATTGTTTTTAATATATTTTAATGACGGATATGTTTATTAGTTAATTCAAATTTGGCATCAATATATAAGTAATACATTTCTCATAAATGGATTGACCGAATTTGAAAAAGGGGTAGGCGCATTCACTATGTTCACACTTTTTACTTCTGACAATAATTTTGAATAAGGTTTATGTAACGACCTGACCCAATCGTTATGATTAAGCTAATAGTGAAAGAATTTGGGCCAGAAAGGTAGTGACTTAAAAAATTTCGATTAGACCAGCCTCATACGAAATCTGGGCTAGGTAATGGTTGTATATTTTTGACTTATGTATGTATGCATGTCTACTGCTTTGCAGTATCATTTGTGCAATGCATGGGAGACATATGAAATGACATCATGTAGGTAATCTCATGCAATGAACTTTTTATTATGACTTATGGTTTCCAAATGGTATTGTTCATTGTGTTATGTGATTGTTTGTGATTGTTGGTGATTGTTGGTTGCCTCGGGTACCATGTCAGTACACTAACTATGGATGGCTCGAGTACCACGCAGGTACACTACTAGTTTGGGTTTGGGTTATGTGAGAGGACCATGTATGTTATTGTGGTTCCATGAAAGAACCGGGTGTTTACATTTGTGATCATGTGGGACATGCATCCATGCATTGTTATTTCATGACATGTGATTGAGAGTCTATGTGGTTTGATACTTGTTGTTATATCTATTGTTCTGTGTCACTACTTTAATTTGTGGTGAACTGCTTACATTCATCTCTTGGACTAATCGTGTGATCCTAATAATATATTGTAGTTTGTGAACTGATATTGCACCTGTTCTTTTCCTTGTTGAGTACAGGAAATCCTCCAGCGGCTGATCCAAGACCTCAGTTGAGAGGTACTTGATTCTGAATCCAAGGGTGAGTTACATCTTTCAAGCTGCAATGAATTGCTCTGATTTTCTTGTCCATCTTTTTGGACACAGACTTTTAAACTTTAGTTATGTTTAGTTTTAGAGTTGCATCCTGTTTTAGAGTTTTGGTATGTGACCTTCGGTCCTTATGGGTTATTTCTGCGTTAAATGTTTCATGTTATTGGGTTGGGTTTATGGCGACTCATTTCTCTAGTTAACTAAACTATTTTCTTTATTTTATGATAAAACTTGGTTTTTATGAATAGTGTTGGGTTGGTTCAGGTTAGTCTTTGGTTCTCCCACCAAATGGTTTAGTGTGGATGTCACTCACGACGATCGGAATCGAAACAGTCTGTGTGTATTCTGTCATTTTCATATCCCACTTGTTAAATTATACATTATTGTTGTTGAGTAGCCATAGTGAAGTCATATTTTACAGTTTCCGGATATAGTCTATGTTAGTTACTGAGTTAAACATTTATATAAATGATGATTTTTTTAATATATGCATAATGTTTAAAGTAAAAATTATTAGGTTCACTGGAATCTATATTTGATATTGTAATTCTTCCCCGAAGTGTAGATATTTGAAAATCTACTGCAAGAAATTTTCCTTTTTCCTAAAGACTTATTTTGTCTTTTGAACAATGTCACAAGTAATTCAAATGTTTTAAAAAAATATAAGATGGAATTTACTCTTGAAGCATTCTCTTTTCTTCTTTTTTTTAATTAACATGACAACGAAATCGTTTAAAGTATATATATTCACACTAAAAAATATACGTTACTTTCAATATCTTTCAATTACTAGTTAGAATTTGGTGTCAAACATGTACACAAAATTATGTCTTTCATATAAATGGATAAAACAAATCTAAAACATAAATAGACACATCCACTATTTTCACACTTTTTGACAATAGACACATATAAAGTTATAAACATGTTGGGGTTTGAGGGGTGTTTAAAATCTTGAATTCCACATCATACAACTTCATTTTAAAAAATAAATCTCATGAAATCAAAATAATTTCATATTATGGGCAAGCATATAGCTAGAGCCTGGGAATATTATGTTAAAATTGAATTACATGATCATATACACCATATTATGTACTTGGAAATTTTTTAACTAAGCTTTTGATATATGATATCATCTATTAATTGCATGCATCACCAATATTACTCTAGTTTAAATTAGTCAACTTTGATAGTAAAATTAGTTCATTTGTCCTCTGTTATTTTCAATGCAACATCAATCGAGAAGTATAGAGAAAATATAGTCAAACCTATATACTTATTTAATGTTGTTATTGTCACCATAATTATTTTTTGCTATAATAATTTATTGTTATAAAGAATATATATATATGTTATACTGAAATTTTGTTTTAGAGATAGTTATAAAATTTGCGAGAGAAACTATTGTATTGAAAGAATAAATGAAGAACAATATAGAAAATTGTCTAAAATTATACAATTAGGGTGTATTTATACAAGTAAAATGACATCTAATGGTAAACCCTAAAAGAATATTCTCAAGATCAAAAGGAAAAAATATCAAAAGAATATTTACATGACAAAATTAGAAAAGGAAAAAGAATATCTCCATATTTTCTATGTATGTGCAGAATATATGAAAATAAATCCAACACCCTCCCTCAAGTTGGAGGGGAGGAAGAAACCCCCAACTTGCCTAAAAGCTAATGATGCACGGGGCCGGTCAAGGACTTGGTAAAGATGTTAGCCAGATGTGAAGAAGATCTCACATAAGATAAAGAAATTAAGCCAGCGAGATACTGTTGACGGACGAAGTGACAGTCAATCTCGACATGCTTTGTCCGTTCAGGGGAGACTGGATTTTTTGCGATGTGAATCGTAGCAAGACTATAAGAGTGAAGGGGTACTGACAAGGAGATCGGAACTGAGAGATCATCAAATAGGCGAACCAACCAAGAAAGCTCGGCTACAACTCTCCTCATAGATCTATACTCAGCTTCAGCAAAACTAAGAGAAATTGATGTTTGTTTCTTACATTTCCCTTAAATAGGAGAAGACCTAAGAGAAATATAAAATTCACTCACTAATCTTCGTGAATCTGGACAAGTACCCCAGTCGGAGTCACAAAAGGCCAGCAATTTGAAAGAAGAAGATACAAACATCAATAGACCAAGGCTAGGATGCTCAAATAACGAAGAACCCGTAAAGCAGCTGCAAGATGAGGTTCACGAGGATCTTGCATATATTGACTCATATGTTGCACTGTAAAGGATAAATCAGGTATGTGTGAGATAATTGAGCTTACCTAACAAACGCATGTGAAGTAGGATCTTTAATGGGAATCCCTTGATTTGCTAGTAACTTGACATTAGGATCCAAAGGTGAAGAAATAGGAGATCATGTAGAGAATCAAACTCCTGTAGTAAGTCCTATGTGAATTTCCTTTGGGAAATAATCATACCAGTAGGTTCTCTCACAAACTCCATCCCAAGAAAATAATGCAACTGACCAAGATCTTTAATTTTAAATTATTTGTCCAGAAAGAATTTTAAAGCCTGCAATTCAGCTTTATTTTTTCCTGTCAACAATATGTCATCTACATATACTGCCACAATAGAAATAGAATCGGCAGATTTCTTATAAAAAAAAGAATAATCATTCATAGAATGACTAAAACCTTTACAATTGAGAGTAGAAGTGAGTTTAGCATACCATTGTCTGGATGCTTGCTTAAGTCCATAAATGAATTTTTTAAGCAAACAAACATGGTTAGGAGAAGGAGGTGCAAGACCGAGAGGAATGTTCATGTAAACCTCTTCATTTAAATCACCATATAAAAAAACATTGTTTACATCTAATTGAAACACACCCCATCCATCTAATTGAAACACACCACATCTAATATCTGTTATCAATCTGTGTATAAAAAATCAGAATTACTGATTTCAATAAACTTTGCAGAAACACGAAGTAACCAAAGTTTAATTAAACCAGTAAGAATAGATGAACATAAATTAATTGACAAAACTAAAATCTGTAAAAAAAACGTACCACAATCTGGAAAAAAAAAAACAGAATCAGAAAAAGATCAAGCCCACTGAATGCACAGTGTCCCCTTAAGGAAATTATTCCCCTCTAGTATCCGAGGTTTGATTTGGAATATGTCCTCCCAGGATAGAATGATCTCAATCACCAGTGTATTGATACCCAAAACTCTGGTGTCAGCGAACCACTCAACAGCAGTAAAATACACGAAGAAATTTTGTGCAGAAGAAGAAGAAGAAATCAGAAAATTTGTAAGGAATAAGTCTGAAGAATCAATGTATTTATAGGTAAGAGGAACTGGTTCCGAAAGGTTGCAATCCTTTCAGAATCCACACGACCATTCATGAAAGTTTGCAACCTTTCAAACGGTCATGGCTGTTTCTGAAAGTTGCAACCTTTCAGAATAGTCACTGCGGGAAATTTGAAATTCAAATAAAATGGGAAAGATTTAAATAAAACGGGTCGCGCGTGGATCCGAGTCGGGTCGGATTAATTAACTAATTAATTGAAACACTTTGGTTAATTAGCTAATTAAAACGTTGGCCATTTAATTTAATTTAATTAATTAAATAAATAAATACCTAAATAATTAAAATAAACTTTGTCTGAAAATTAATCTCTCGATCATTTTCCAAAGCCAAAGCCAAAGCCGAGTCGAGCGAGCGATGACGACGACGGCGCGAGGGGGGTCCCTCTTTCCAACCCTTTTAACAATTAATAGGAGTGTTTCTATATTTAAACTCTCATATTTTTCTTTCCATCACCGATGAGGGAGAAATGCCTTTTCACTAAAGCATAAGAGGACTTTTCAAGTTCCCAACTTT
>NW_006239700.1:84596-84798 GCF_000226075.1 Solanum tuberosum | reverse complement strand
ACCCGGTGATCCAATTTGCATCACTATATCCTTCAATCACGGCAGGATATTTATTATAATGCAAAGCATAGTGTTGTGTATGCTTCAAATAACCCAACACACGTTTCATTGTCATCCAGTGAGTTTGATTCGGATGACTAGTGAACTGACTCAGTTTGCTAATAGCACATGCTATATCTGGTCGCGTACAATTCATAATATA
>NW_006239700.1:41544-81534 GCF_000226075.1 Solanum tuberosum | reverse complement strand
CTTCTGTCTTATATTTCTTCTCAAGTGCATCCCACAATTCTTTCGAAGTTGTCATTGCACTATAGACATTATATAAGTCATCTTCTAACACACTCAAAATGTAGCCCTTACATTCTAAGTCTGAGAATATTTTTGGATGAGGGGAAAAAGTTGGAAGATTGCAAAAGAGCATGTCTGAGTAACTGTTCCTGCAAAGCTGCTGTTTTCAGATATGATCGGATGGCTCTCGGAGAGGAAGGTGTTTGTTGCTGAATGAAATTTTCTCCCTTATAAATAACGACAACGAAGTGGACACAGCCGTATTTCTTAAGGTGCAGAATTCCACAAATGCACCAGTCATTACCCCTAGACAGAAAACAAAGTCTTTCAAAGTGATAATAGGATCTACTTTTGCTGCTTTGTTGGGGTTAATTTTGTTATCAATCTGTGTATAAAAAATCAGAATTACTGATTTCAATAAACTTTGCAGAAACACGAAGTAACCAAAGTTTAATAAACCAGTAAGAATAGATGAACATAAATTAATTGACAAAACTAAAATTTGTAAAAAACGTACCACAATCTGGAAAAAAAAAACAGAATCAGAAAAAGATCAAGCCCACTGAATGCACAGTGTCCCCTTAAGGAAATTATTCCCCTCTAGTATCCGAGGTTTGATTTGGAATATGTCCTCCCAGGATAGAATGATCTCAATCACCAGTGTATTGATACCCAAAACTCTGGTGTCAGCGAACCACTCAACAGCAGTAAAATACACGAAGAAATTTTGTGCAGAAGAAGAAGAAGAAATCAGAAAAATGGGTCGCGCGTGGATCCGAGTCGGGTCGGGTCAATTAACTAATTAATTGAATCGGTTAATTAACTAATTAAAACGTTGGCCATTTAATTTAATTTAATTAATTAAATATTTAATTAACTAAAATAATTAAAACAAACTTTGTCCAAAAAATAATCTCTCGATCCAAAGCCAAAGCCGAGCGACGACGGCGCGAGGGGGGTCCCTCTTTCCAACCCTTTTAACAATTAATAGGAGTGTTTCTATATTTAAACTCTCCTATTTTTCTTTCCACCACCGATGAGGGACAAATGTCTTTTCAATAAAGCATAAGAGGACTTTTCAAGTTTCCAACTTTTTCCAAGTTCCTCTTTCATCTTCCCTCAATTTCCCATTAACTCTTGCTACATACCCAACAATATCTCCATATCTTTTATGTATGTGCAGAATATAAGAAAATAAATCCAACATATATCAAGTAAGAAGGAGTTATCCTTATTCAAGGAAAGTCGATTGACCATCACTTTTTCATTCAACTCTTTTTTCCCCTTTGGACTGAGAGCATATTAAGACATATTCAGTGACAATAATTTTGGATAAAGTCTATATACTCTATCATTGTCGATTCCACTTAAAAAATAATGCATTGTTGTTGTTGGTGTTGGGTAAGGGTGGCAACGGAACCGGTAACGGAACTACCGGACCGGGACGTTCCGGAACCGGAACGGAACCGGGCACCACGGGCCGGAACCGAACCGGAACCGGGACGGACCGGAACCGGTAATTCCGGAAAAAAATCCGTGTACCCGTCCCGGACCGGTAACGGACCGGTAACGGACCGGACCGGACCGGACCGGAAACCGGGTCCAACCGTTAAAATTATAATTTTTTTATTAAAATTAAAAAATTAGGAACATTACACTTAAAAATTTATACTTTTAAAGTTTTAAATACAAACTTTCAAACTTTTAAAAGTATAAAAGTTTAAATTTCACAATTTAAAAGTTTGAAAATTTAAAATCAAACTTTAAAACTATAAAAGTTTAAATTTCACCCTTTAAAAGTTTGAAAATTTAAATTTAAATTATAAACTTTAAAACTATAAAACTATAAAAATTTAAATTTCACACTTAAAAGTTTGAAAATTTAAATTTAAATTATAAACTTTAAAACTATAAAACTATAAAAATTTAAATTTCACACTTAAAAGTTTGAAAATTTAAATTTAAATTATAAACTTTAAAACTATAAAACTATAAAAATTTAAATTTCACACTTAAAAGTTTGAAAATTTAAATTTAAATTATAAACTTTAAAACTATAAAACTATAAAAATTTAAATTTCACACTTAAAAGTTTGAAAATTTAAATTTAAATTATAAACTTTAAAACTATAAAACTATAAAAATTTAAATTTCACACTTAAAAGTTTGAAAATTTAAATTTAAATTATAAACTTTAAAACTATAAAACTATAAAAATTTAAATTTCACACTTCAAATTTTAAAAGTTTGAAAATTTAAATTCAAACTTTAAAACTATAAAAGTTTAAATTTCACCCTTTAAAAGTTTGAAAATTTAAATTCAAACTTTAAAACTATAAAAGTTTAAATTTCACCCTTTAAAAGTTTGAAAATTTAAATTCAAACTTTAAAACTATAAAACTATAAAAATTTAAATTTCACACTTAAAAGTTTGAAAATTTAAATTTAAATTATAAACTTTAAAACTATAAAACTATAAAAATTTAAATTTCACACTTTAAAAGTTTGAAAATTTAAATTCAAACTTTAAAACTATAAAACAATAAAAGTTTAAATTTCACACTTTAAAAGTTTGAAAATTTAAATTCAAACTTTAAAACTATAAAACAATAAAAGTTTAAATTTCACACTTTAAAAGTTTGAAAATTTAAATTCAAACTTTAAAACTATAAAACAATAAAAGTTTAAATTTCACACTTTAAAAGTTTGAAAATTTAAATTTAAATTATAAACTTTAAAACTATAAAACTATAAAAATTTAAATTTCACACTTTAAATTTTAAAAGTTTGAAAATTTAAATTCAAACTTTAAAACTATAAAAATTTAAATTTCACACTTTAAAAGTTTGAAAATTTAAATTTAAATTATAAACTTTAAAACTATAAAAATTTAAATTTCACACTTTAAAAGTTTGAAAATTTAAATTCAAACTTTAAAACTATAAAAATTTAAATTTCACACTTTAAAAGTTTGAAAATTTAAATTCAAACTTTAAAACTATAAAAATTTAAATTTCACACTTTAAAAGTTTGAAAATTTAAATTCAAACTTTAAAACTATAAAAATTTAAATTTCACACTTTAAAAGTTTGAAAATTTAAATTCAAACTTTAAAACTATAAAAATTTAAATTTCACACTTTAAAAGTTTGAAAATTTAAATTCAAACTTTAAAACTATAAAAATTTAAATTTCACACTTTAAATTTTAAAAGTTTGAAAATTTAAATTCAAACTTTAAAACTATAAAAATTTAAATTTCACACTTTAAAAGTTAAATTTGAACTTTTGAAGACAATAATAAAAAATAATTAAGGCGAATAGCCTATACTTTTATTAATATTAATTAAATAGTACAAGTTGAGTTACAAAATATTAGTAGAGTATTAAAAAATCTAATCTACACAGCCACCTTCTAGGAAGGGTTCTGTTTGAATTAGACCTCGAATTATTATACTCATACTAATAGACATTTAAATTTAATAGTTCATGCTACCAAGGAAATCTTTTTTTAAATCATTTAACATTTCTCTACTAACATGCTCTGGAATTGGTTGATTAGCTAGTTCTTCCATTGCATCAATGCCGTCATCACTAAAATCTTGCATTATTTCATCAACGTCATTTTCAAATTTGGTCGGTAGAGGTGGACGACCATAACTCCTTCTCTCGCCATTAATCCAATCTCTAAATAGTACGGATATCTCCAAGCTATCTGCTGCTAATGAATATCTATGCTCTCCAATTTGAAATCTTGCTGCACTAAAAGCGCCTTCCGAAGCTACTGAAGATGCTTGAATAGCTAACACATCTCGAGCAACCGGTTGAAGTTTTGGAAATCCTTGGCCGCGATTGCTCCACCATTCTAGAAGATCAATAGTAGTAGGTTCTGTATTTTGATTAATATATGCATCAAAATCATTTCTATCATTATGAGAAAGTTCAATAATACCATCTATCATATCATCAATATCATCTTCATTACTATATATACTCCTAGAACTTTGAGGCTCTTCGTTATGTACTACATTCCTTATATCAGAATTATACAAGTCGTACAAATTTCTAGCTTCAATTTTTATACTATCTTTAACATCTTGACAACTAGGTGTTTCATCATCTTCAATACCCAAATTAAAATATATTTTATCAACCATTCGTGATGCACCTTCATCTTTGTAATGTGGGTTTAACAAACAAGCAGTTAAATAAATTTGAGGAATAGGAATAAAATATTTTTTAAATTTTTCAATCATTTTCTTAACAGATGCTTCAAATCTTGGTTTATTTTTGAATTTATAAAATTTATTAGAAATAGCACAAATATTAGGTAAAACAGAGCAAATAGTTGGATAATAAAGTGCAGATATTTTTTTTGTAGTTAAATAAAAAACTTTTAAGAATTCTATAAGTTCTTTTATGTTATTCCAATCACTATCATCAAGTCTATATGCCATATTTGAATTATGAGCATTCCAAACCATTTGTAAAGGTTTCCTATATCCATAAGCGACTTCAAGCATTTCATATAAAGAATTCCATCTAGTACACACTGATTTTGGAATTTTTCTAGGTGGAAGATTAAATTCACGACAACGATTTTCAAAATCTCTACGTCTAGACTTAACTTGACATTTAAAAATAAAATGACATGCAGTTTCAACTTTTGTGCAACCATCATCATATATTGCTATACCATCTCTAACAATCAAATTATATATGTGTGCAGCACACCTAATATGAAAACCATCAATATAAATAGGGCAAAGAGACGGTTTTAGTATTTCAACAACAGTTCTATTATTAGAAGCATTATCTAATGTGACACTACTTATTTTATCACAAATTCCATAGTTTTGCAAAATATCTATAATTGTTTGAGCTATATAACTACCGGTTTTATGCATTTCACAACATTTATAACCTAAAATTCTTTTTTGCAAAGTCCAATTTTCATCAATCCAATGCGCAGTAATTGTGAAATAATCATTACCATTTACACTACGACCCATATCAGAAGTAATAGCTATTTTACAATTATTATAATAAAATAAACAACGAAGATATTGAAAATGTTGAGCTTGATAATCAAAAATAGCCTTTTTAATTGTATTTCTAGTAAAACCTTTAAAATGTGGATTATACACAATTTGAATATAATGAATAAAACCGGGATTTTCAGCAAAACTAAATGGCAAACCCATAACAACAATCATTTTAGCTAATTCTTCAAGATCTAAAAAAAATTGGCCCAACCGGACCGGAACCGGACCGGACCGGGACGGAACCGGGACTAACCGGTAAATTCCGGTTTCCGTCCCGTTACCCCTCCCGGACCGGTATAATACCGGATCTGACCGGTACTATCCGGAACCGAGACGGAACCGGTAACGGACCGGAACGAACCGGAACCGGTACCGGCACCTCCCGGTTCCGTTGCCAGCCTTAGTGTTGGGTAGCTATGGAGTCACATTTTAAAGTTTAGGGGTAAAGTTTGCTAGTTACTGAGATCATAATAGATATTTTTATATATTTGATGGATTTTTTGATACAAATATAATATTTAAAGTAAAAATATATTGGTTTAGTCGAATCGGTATTTGATATTGTAATTCTACCCCAAAGTGTAGATATTGAAAATCTACCCCCGAACTATCGTAAATGGTATGCAAATACCCTCCATCATACTTTTGGGACATTGGTGCCCCTACCATCCAAAAACTAGAGCATATATACCCTTTATACTAACGGGCATACACGTGTCATAATCTTATCCACCGATCCGACATTTATCAACGGATAAGATTACACCACATGTCCCTATTTAGTCTTCCGTTAGAGTGAAGGGCATATATGATCTAGTTTTTGGACGGCAGGGGTACCAATGTCCCAAAAGTATGACGGAGGGTATCTACATACCATTTACGATAGTTCAGGGATATATTTGTCCTTTTTCTAAAAAAATAATCCTTTTAGGGACTTTTTTGTCTTTTGAACAATGTCATAAGTAATTCTAATATTTTCCAAATATATAAGATTGGGATTTCTGTTTTTGATATTTCTCATCAACTTGATGACATCGTCGTTTTGAGTATATTTGTTCACACGGAAAAATTAAATTGTTTTTATTATCTTTTAATGATAAATGTATTTACTAATTAGAATCTAGTGTCAAAACATATATACAAAATTATGTCTTTGTTATAAATGGATAAAACAAATCTAAAGTGGGAACAAACACATTCACTATTTTCGCACTTTTTGACAATTAACACGTAAAAACGTTGAGGTGTCTAAGTAAAATTTCGTGTCAATTTTGAAATTTGTGTATGTATTCAATCTTTGAAGAAAATTGTATTGTATTTTCATATTTAATTATTTATCCAAAATTATATTGTAATTATATTTTTTAATATTACATAATACATAACTCACCAGTCATGTGCAACATACGTGTTAAAAAAATTACTGTATATAATAATTAATAATCAGTGAAGAATAGGAGAGAAAGAGAAGATGAGAGAAGTGGACTTGGGATGAGAAACATTCAGCTACCTTTTTATTAAAAATACACAATTCTTACATTTTTGCAATACTTCTTCTTCCTTTTCTCATTATTTTTAATTTTTCCTTTGCTATGCAAGAGCTACAGCGCCGTAACAGAGTCAAGATTTGAAGTTTATAGATACAAAATATATTAGTCACTTAGTTTTATATATAAGGTTTGAGTAAAGTTTATTAGATTCATTGAATAGTATATATAGCTCCACCCCTATATAGATGTTTGAAATCTACATCAAGAAAGTCTTTTTTTAAGAAGAGTTTTTCGTCTTTTGAACAATGTAAAAAGTAGTTTTAATATTTTTCGAAAAGAGAATATATTTTGTGTGTATTAAACAATAGTATAGCGAGTATAAGATGACATTTAACTCTCGGAACGCTCTTACAATTTTGCAATACTTCTTCTTCCTGTTCTCATTATTTTTTTCCCTTTGCTATGCAAGGATCACAACGGCATGGTGGAGTCAAGATTTGAAGTTTATAGATACAGAATATGTTAGTCACTTAATTTTATATATAAGGTTTGAGTAAAGTATATTGGATTCATTGAACCGTATATATAGCTCCACCCCTATATAGATGTTTGAAATCTACGTCAAGAAAGTCTTTTTTTACGAAGGATGTTTTCGTCTTTTGAACAATGTCAGAAGTAATTCTAACGTTTTTCGAAAAGAGAATATATTTTGTGTGTGTTAAACAGTGGTATAGCGAGTATAAGATGACATTTAACTCTCAGAACACTCACATTTTTTGTTCTTTTTTATAATTTAAAAACGGTGTCGTTTTGAGTATTTATATTCACACGAGAAGATTTTATTGTTTTTAATACTTTTTTTATTATATTTTAATTTAATAATATTAGTATTGTTTTATAATATTGCATATTACATAACTCGAAAGTGACGTGCAATACATGTGCAAAAAGATTAGTATAACCATAATTTTTTAAAATAGTGTGTCCGCAGTTAAATATCTATATACATTCAATGGATCATCTAATACAAATATTTAACATAAGTGAAATTTAATAAATTCATTTGAACCCATATTTAATATTAATGCCCCCGCGGGCATTAATGGGCATGGTGATGGTGGAGCACCCACGGAGGCATCAAGGTATTATAACCATGACGACTTTGACCTTTATGATCTGTTGCTTGAAAAGGAACGCTGAAATTTAAAATGATAAAAATACAAAGTAAGACGAGATAAATCAATAAATCGTCAATGCACTAGGCTATCCCATATGTGTGTGTTTGTCATGGGTAAATATGGCCTTTCAAACAAAATCTAAATGCGCGTATATATTTTTAAAGATGCACTTAACCCCATTTGTTTATATTAAGATTAAGATTAAGATGTTTATATCTGAATACATATTTCATATTTAAATATTAAGATGTATAAGGTTATTTGTTATCTAAATATTGAATTTATAGAATTATCTTTATTTATTAAAAAAAAATATATAAATAAATTCATGTAAAATATTCAAAGATAGAAAAAGAGAGTACGTACCCAATTGTTAGGTCATAGATACTGAGGGAGATTGTAGCAAGAAATAAAGTCACGTGTAAAAATACTCAAATTCATATTTCCTTTTTCTCATAATTTATTTTTAAATATTGTAATTCAGATCAAATGCCATGTGTCTTCATTTAATTCGTTACTTTGACATATCATTGACGAGTGTGTTACACATTCTATACATATTAGGTCGAGTTAGCGAAAAGTGTCAAAACGATACTATCAGACCTGACTACGAGTGTTTAAATGATACTAGTCTAAGTTGAGATATCTAAAATGACACTTCGTGCCAATTTTAAATATACGCTTATGTGTTCAGTCTTCAATCTTGAATTTCGTCTCCTTATAATTGATGAGAAATCATCTTATATTCCTTGAAATCAAAATAGTTTCATCTTGTGAATATATATAGCTTGAAGTGTTTCTGTAAAATTGACTACATAATCATAGATCATTATTATGTATTTCAAAAATCTTTGAATTAAGCTTTTGATATACCCCAATTTCATGGTTGCATGAAGATATATTTTTACAAAATTTATAAGAAATTATTGATTGGAGCAGGGCGAAGCTACATCTTTGTCTAACCAGAATCAATTGACACTCTTTCATCGAAAAACAATTTTCTATAAATAGGACAAAGTTAATATATATCAAACTAATCTCTAAAGTAAATAAAGAAATTGAAGCATGGATATCTAATTATCACCAATTCCAATATAATAGTCCATATAGTTATATATGATTAATGTATTAATAGGATACATATTACTCCCATAAAACTTACAAACTCAAATTAACTTAACAATTATAGGAGCATATCTTCTTAAAACTTCTTACAATACATCTATAAAAACACAATAATAAAATTGAAGTCCATAGCTCGTCATTCCCCACCTCTCTTTCCTTGCATAACATTTATATATACTATAACTTCACACAGTGTATCGCGATCGCAATAAATCCTCTGTCCTACTACAAGTACAGTACGTACTGCAACAAGTTCGAAAGTACTTTATTGTACTGAATTATCACGGGATGGTATGTGAATGATGATTATTATTTTAGAAACAGATTTATGACAGAAGAGAGAGAGCAAATTATTATATCAAATATGCATTTTTTCAACGTAGATGGATGTTTTTGTGAGTTGAATTTTCTTGGATAGATATATGAATTCTATGAGACTGATCTGTAGATGATGAAGACGATGACGACGATGTACTCTTTCTTCGCCTTTCGTTGTGTCCAGCCAAACGTCTCCGGCAACTCCTTTTCGATTCATCAAATTCCGTTAGCTCATGAAATCTGCGTAGAATTAATTTTATTAACCAAAAACAGAACAATAGCTAGTACAGAGTACTATGTGTTCAACTTTAATATGACCAAACAAAGTTCACATTTCACAAAAGGTTTGAAGAAATAGTACGTCTGGTTCACCTGGTTCTACTACTATATGTCGGGCCCAATCACACTAGTTATATATGTATGTATAACACATGCAAATCATTATTTTCGGGGAACTAGGCAGAAGGTAAATAGGCTCCAAGTATAGTTTGTCTCGTCATGGAGTTGCTATAGGTTTTCTATTGAACAAATTATAGGATTTTTTTTTTGTTTTACATATTGGAGATGTATAATAGTTAGATCAACTAACAAATTAGCCTCTTTGAACCTAATTTTGTTTAATATATTTATTAATTAAGAAGAAAATATCAATCACAAGTATATCACCAAATCAGATATATGTAGTAATGTGTACATGGCCCCATCTGATTTTATTTCCAGCAATTATAACGTGATAAATTAATTTAAAAAATGAAATAAAAAATCGAGATTAGGAACGTTAACTAATCATTCATTAATTAACTAAATTGTCTTCCTAATACACGATCCAAAAATGAGATCTTGATGCTTGTCCATCCAAGTATGAAGAACACTCCAGGGAGACTGCTCCTCTCTTACCCGAGGTTTCGAGTTGAGTCTTGGGTATGAAAAAATTCTTGATATAGCGTGCTTCCCCAAATGCCCCTACCCGGCGCCAATTCGAAATAGTGATGGAAAATATTTTTTAAAAATGTATGAAGAACGTAGTTAAGATGACATCCTTAGCTAGTTTACATAATATTTCAATAATTTATGGTAATTATATGGTTATTTTTTTAATAAAAAAATTGAAAACACGTTCAAGTACAAAACAACAATTTACTCTTTATTTAAATCAGTTAATTAACAAAATTTTGAAAGGCCATTGTCCTATTTTTAATGCATGCGGAAAAACGAAAAGGCTAGGATCCACAAAAGTAAAAAAAAAAGAGGAACAATACACTAGTAGGACAAAAGATAAAAAGGCAAAGGCAAAAAGATTAATAATTTTATCGCATCACGAATCTGAATTAGTATACATTCCATTCCAGACTTATCTATCCTACTACATGTATTGCAACAAAACACACACAAAAAAAAATTAAAAAAATCCTCAGTCTATCCTACTATTCATCCTATCTCAAATGAATTTAAATTAACCACACCGTACCGTAAATCTAGAACAAACAAAAAGTGTATAAATAATTAATACTATATATTATAAAACATAGCGATGTAAGATGCCTTTTGTAGTTTGAACCACTTTAAAAAAGAAGCTTTAATTATTATATTTCCATGCTATTTTTAGCATCTACCTCAACCACTTTTTTTTTAACAACAAATAAAAAGATCATCAATAATATGATATTATAGTAACTGATGAACTAGTCAACCACTTAAAATTATGAAGTCAATCTAGACATTTTTAATAATCTAATTAATAGAGATGACATCATAGATTACTCTAGAAGAAGAAGGTGATAAACTAAATTAGTCAATAACTAAGATACGATCTTTAATAGTACTATACTATAAATGGGTCGGCTTCCCTCCATTTCGTCAAGTGCACGTCTAGATTAGATACATGTGTCATATTTAAAGTTTGAAGGTCAAGATTATATTATATTACTCCTCTCCAAATTTGGTAAGAATTACAACCATAGTTAAGTCCACTAATTTTAGAAAACTACTCTCCAAATTTGGTAAGAATTACAATATATTCCATACAAAATTTGATATTTATTAATATCTTTCATTTCATCTTACATTTTAATTTACAATTTAATATTTAAATATAAAAATATAATATGAAATTAATGATTATAACTCAAAAGTCACTCAACTATTGATATTTTACTTAGAAAGTCACTCAACTATTGATATTTTACTTAAAAAGTCACCCAATCAATTTAAATGTTTTTTTTTCATTAAATTTTGTTGAAATCTAATTTTATTTTAAACTATTTTTATAAGAAATAAGAAGATATCTATTTTATTTATCTTACTAATCCACTCCAATTATTTAATTATATTGTTATTTTGAAAAACGTACTGTAGCAATAGACAAAAAAAAATCATTTTCCGTTCTAGTAATTGTTTAGTAGAATTAAATAAGCTGAAAAATGATCCAAAAAAAAAGGAGAACATTGGAATTGATCAGAAGTAATCAAAAGAACGCAGAATAGCAATCTTTTATCATTTAAAAATAATTAGGTTTAAAACTAAAAATTTACAATTTAATATTTAAATACAAAAATATAATATGAAATTAATGATACTAATAAATATCAAAATTTGTATAAAATAAATTGTAATCCTTACCAAATTTGGAGAGTAGTTTTCTAAAATTAGTTGACTTAACTATGGTTATGATATTTGTTCATATGATATAATCTTGACCTTTAAACTTTAAATATGACACATGTCTCTAATCTAGACGTGCACTTGACGAAATGAAGGGAAGGGGTAGTGGAGGGGAGCCGGATCCATATATATGGTTATTATTATTATGTTTATACTATATACACATTCAAATTACCAGCTTTTCAACTACTTTACGCTTGACTAATAATAATACTCCCTCGATCCGTACATTCAACTTTTTATCTATATGACAGTGTTTAACTGGACATAAAGTACCATTAGCCCTTAGAGTTTGTGTTTTAAACATGTTAGATGAAAAATTAAAGTGTCACATAAAACGAGACAGAGAGATATATAGTGATCTAACCGGCTGCATTGTTGACAGAAACGTTGGCGGAGTCCAGCGACGACGACGACTTGAGCTTTAGCATGATATTCACAGACTTTATGCCTCTTATGGTATTGCTTAGCATCACTTAAATCAACATTACATTTCTCAGCTTGACAACTTCTTATTAGTGAAGAAGAAGAAGAAGAAGAATTTGATGATGATGATAATTTCTTGTTGTTATTATTATTTGTTGTAATGATTTTTTTCTTAGCATTTTCACTAGTGGAAATTACTAAAAAGTCATCATTTTTCTCCATGGATTTTAGCTGATTATTATTAGCTGTTTCCATAGAGAAAAATGATTTAGTACTAAAGTTGATGTGTGAAGAAAAGAAGAAGAAAACAAAGATATATATATATATGTGATAATATTGAAGTGGGAATTTTTGAGAGGAAAAAAAGGTAAGAGACTAGAGAGTGATGTTTTTTTAGGACCAGGTCCTTTGTGTACGCGTTTTTGTTTTTTTATGGATCTATTTATAATAAGGTTGAAGGTGTGGTGGTATGCATCGGGGCACAACTAGGTAGGGTCGAGAGGTTTATTCGAATTATTTTTAAAAGAAATTTATATTATTTATACTTGATTAAAATTACTTTTTATGTATATATATATATAATAGATGTTGAACTCTCATTAATTTTTTTCATGTGTATAATTCTTTATATTTTAAATTTCTTAGTAAAATTTCTAACTCTATCACCGATGGCGTGTGGAAGGGGGTTAGTAAAGTAGAAATATCAATTTGATAAAGGGGGAAAATACAAACTAGTATTGGTACATGTGTGGGTATGAGAAGCCAATGAATGATTAAAAGAAAGCAATATTCGATGCTACTACAACAGAGTGTCAGTATTTTTATTAAGTGGAATCGAAATACTACTAACACGTAATTATTTTTTTATGGATATTTCCAAGGAAGGTACGTCCGCCAGAAATTTGGGTCGAAAATTCATATGATTTTAACTAAAAATATAAAAAAGTTATGAAAATTCAACATATAGTATTCAGAAAAAGTTATTGATATAGTATAATTTTTCAACGAATCTTGAATTGGGGTGGCTCCGCTACGTACTATCGAAGGCAACATCAAATATTAGTATGGTCCAAAACTCTGATATGACAGTTATTTTTATTATCTTTTCCCTTGATTTTCTATTTCATCATTTTCTACACTAATATAAGTATCACAAAATATATTTGATGAAATTGTCTGGCGGATAATATCCTCAATTGCCTACAGCTATAGTTGACCTGCTTTATTCCCCAAAATATCAGTTAACTTTTTTTCCACTTAAAAAAACGAATTTATTTATTTTTAAGATACTTTGAGGAATATTAACAATTGAAAATCACTATGTGACAAAAATTAATTTGAATGGAAATACACCCGATCGATGGGGGATTAAAATTATAGCCTAATGTTTGTAACCGCTCAAGTTTATGCTAAGCTATTTTCCAATACACCGTTCTTTCAAGATATCCGATAAAATTAGAATGATACATAAATGAGATTCTAAAACGGATATCTAACATTGAATGAGAATAAAAAAAGTTACAAATCATATAGTCATGTTAAATCAACTTTGTTTTGGAGTGTACGTGGAACATAATCAATAGTAAAACTTAGAGTTCATTGATCATGACATTAGTCAGCGATTTATCTTTCAATGTGAAATTTCTTACGTAAATATGAATTTAGTCAAACTTTAATGAAGATATCAAACATCAGATGAAAAAAAAAAGACATTAGTGACGATTTGAATGTGGGAATCCAAAAAAATAAGAAAAAAAATGAAGATAAGAGTACATGGCTGGCATTGAGTTGTCTTAGCTTCTCGTGAGTGGTGGCCCCCTACGCAGGTAAATAAAGAGTTGCACTATGGAGCAGACAGGTTTCGAATAGGGACGATCCTTCTTTTCTTGGGCTTTCTCAGACATGAGGGAATGTTGCGGAAATTCTTTGTCGAAACATCGTGGATTAACTAGAATATAATTAAAAGTTGATAAAAAAGAAAAATAACACAGAAAATTTTCCACTATAAAAAAGAATAACAGGGTGTTTGGATTGGTTTAGAAGTTAGTTAAACCTACTTTTAATTCAATTTTTAAATTCTGAAAGTGTTTGACAAATATAAAAAATAACTTAAATAAAGTTAGGAAGTGTTTGGCAAGGTCAAAAATGATTTAATGGATTAAGACAATAATCGGGTCAAGACCCAACCCAATCCAAATTTGCTTGGATCAAAACGGGTTGGGTCAAAATGGATTAGGTAACGAGTTATATAACGGGTCAAGACTTAACCCAACCCAATTTTTGCTAAACTCAATTATTTTATTTGTTCTTTTAAACTATTTTAGTACCTAATAAAATTATATTTTTTCTTTATGACTATATATAACATATCAAATTGAAAAAAATAGTTTGACTAGATTTGTCAGGAGCCAATTCGGGTTACATATCAACCCAATTTTTAATAGTTTGAAATGAGTTGGGTTGAAATAGGTTAAACTAATGAATGAACGGGTCAATAACCAACCCAAACTTAACCAGGTTGGGCGAGTTGGGTTTGATTTTGCCACCCAAATATTTTATTTTTTAAAAATACATTCAATTTCTAAATATCTATTGCAAAAAAATATGTTCAAACACAATTTAAACTTTGAAAAATTCAAATAAAATGATTTTTATTTTTATTCTCCACTTTATATTTGATGCAATCAGAAATTGAAACGTGGCACTGTTTGTGCATGATGAAGTCTGAAAATTCATGAACTGGTGTCTTTTGAGGTACGATTCCTCAATGGTGGGGATGTGTTTGTCTGGCCCAATAACACAATTAAAGCATTGGGCCCATTTGATGTACTCGGTATCGAGGATGAACAAAATCGAATCGAAAATTGCAATTTTGTAGATCGAGTCAAATAAAGAGAATTTTTTTGATTAATATATGGTAATAAAATTATGTTTGGTTGGTTTGGTGCTAATTTTTAAAAGTCAATTTGACATTATATATATAATTTTTAAAATTTATTTTATACATAAAAGTATTTACACTTTGATATAGTTTATAAATATTTCTTATACTTTTTTCATATTTTTTATCTTTTAACATATTATTTCAAGTTTGACTTAGAATTTTGAATAGTCTAGTAAATGTTATAGTCCATAAACATTAGTAACTCTAATAAAGTTCAAATCAAAATCAAATCAATACTAATGCTCACAAAAAAAATCAATTCAACACTAAGAATGACAATAATGTTGAATATGTGTTCTTTAATTTTACAGTGGTATAGATTATTAAAATACATAACCTAATTTTAGTTCTTCTTTGATATTTAGTCATGTAAATAATATTTATTAGACTTATTTTATTATGATTTAGTACTGATCATTTTCATTATGACTTATTTATCTACAATAGTTATTTTGTGTGATTTCATTATTATTTTTTTATTGAACATTTTAGTGTCATCACTCATATCATATTTTATGTTATTTTCTTAAGAAACATCTTAGATAGTTATATTTTGATAGAACTAAAAAAATATTTGAAGCATAAATTAATATGTTTGGTTTGATTTGGTTTAAAGATTAAAAAACTCAACACAAATAATTTGATTTGATATTTGCAACACTTGAATCAATGCGGTCCATGAACACCCCGACTTTGTACATGTAAATTTTCATAGATAACGGCAGTTGCAAAGTATAGTGAAATTTTATTTACTTTCAAAAACATAATAATATTTTCTTTCAAAATGTAACAAAATACACTATACTCTTGCGGATACAATATATGATTATAAATGTGTTTATGTAATATGTATGTTTGGTCAACTCTCTGTGTATGAATGTGTATTCAAATTAAAGCAGAAGTTTGATATATGTGAGTATGTATTTTCAGATTTATATGCACAACATTGGCCAACTGAAACGCCAACGACCAAGTGAGGTTAGGGCTGGAGAGAAAATGACATAAATAGTCCCTATGCCTAAAATAGTCCATTAGCTATACACTTAACGGATTTAGTCATTTAACTATTTAAAAACTTAACAGCTTTAGTCCCTTAACTATACAATTATCGGTTTAAGTCCCTTAACTATAAACTTACTGATTTTAGTCCTTTAAGTATTTAAAAACTTATCAGGTTTGGTCTTTGTCCATTTTCTTAATACAAATAGCTTAGATTTATATTAATCGAAATCTTCGTGAAATTAAATCTTTAACTCATTTTTTAAGTTGTTTCTCTATCCTCGTCCTTTCTTCTTCAAACTACTCTTATGAAAAGAACAATAATGTCAACGATTCGAAATAAAATAAATGAGGAAAGAAGATATAAGTCCTAATTTTATTCAATGGAGGATAAAATTAAGCACTTGAATATGCTAATCAGTGCAGATTTTATTTAATTTACTCAAATTTCTTTACGTAAAATAAAATGAATAGAATAATAAAATTGATCTATTTAAAATAAAAAATTTAAAAATGCAAATCTACCATTTTATAAATTTCAATTTATGGAAAATTAAAAAAATTCGTTCAATGAAGTCGTTGGAGTACAACCTTTGGATTTAACGCGTAATAATTTTTTTCTTTCTATAATAAAGTTTAACATATTCAAGTCATTAGTAGCAATAATATGCTTCATTTTATTCTCTATTGAATAAAATTATGACTTATATTTTCTTTCCTCGTGAGTTTTATTTTAAATCGTTGAGGTTAAGGTTCTCTACATAAGGTTAATTTGAAGAAAAAGCAGCGGAGAGAGAGAGAAACAACAGAAAAAGTTGCTAAAAGAATTTAATTTCTCGAGGCATGGATTCTGTTAATATAAACCTAAGCTATTTGTATTAGAAAAAAATGGACAAAGACCAAACTTGATAAGTTTTTGAATACTTAAAGGACTAAAATCGGTAAGTTTATAGTTAAGGGACTAAAACCGGTAAGTGTATAGTTAAGGGACCAAAGCTGATAAGTTTTTGAATAGTTAAAGGATTAAATCCGTTAAGTGTATAGTTAAGGGACCATTTTAGACCTACTCATATAGTTAAGGGACTATTTATGTCATTTTCTCGGATTTTTAGATACATGTATAAGTATAAGTATGTATATACTAGTATACTACTTATAAAATTATGTAATTTTTCTATATTTTGCAATTTTTAAGAAGTATCACCACATAGAGTTGTAAGTGAATATAATAAGCTACAAATTATACGTACTATCCTAATTTTTCAGTCTTTCATTTTGTTTTGTTAATTGAACAAAGGATATTTAACTTCTCACAAAGGCTACCAAAAAAAGAAAACTCATAGAAGAGGTGGTTGTATTGTGTTTCATGTTGTTGTATATGAGCTTACACAATATGTAGGGACACAAATCAGAATTAATCAATTACTAAGTTGATAGAAAATCAAGTCTCATAGAAAAATTATGTATATATAGTCATTTCTTTGTCGGAAGAATAACCCATTAACATACTTATATAACGTATCGATTTATAAGACATAATCGGCGGGAGCAACATGATGTAAATGAAAGTAGTAAACTCATGTCATTATCCAAACATAGCCACAAATAACGTATGTGCAAATGTGCCAGCTAAAAAAATTAAACCAATATTTATTCAATCAAACATTTAAAAAAAAAAAAAAAAATCTTCTTGCAGATATTAATTACGAGGTTATCACTAGCAAAGCACGCCTTTATTACATCACATAATTATTGTATAATGTTGCTGCATCAAATAAATCATAAAATTTAATTTGATGCAAATTACAAACTACAACTTACATTAGTGAAAAAATTTAACGGAAAATGAAATTGAACAAAAATGCCATTAAAATAATAATTTAATCTAAAAAATTTCTGTTATAAATAATTTCATTAAAAAATGACCGATAATTTTTGTTCAATTTCGCATTGTGCAAAAAATTAGATAATGATGGATATAAGGATAGTGGACTAATTAATAGTCACGTGGCAACAAAATTCAAATACACTGTATTGGCGCTCGTTTCATCTTCCCCAACCAGTGGACAATTTTTCCATTTTCCGGCGAGTGCGGCTGAATCAGATGGCAATGGCCGTCATTTCCAAAAATCAAAGCAACACAACTAGCTCCGACGACCCGCTATTGCCTTGGTTATGGTACCTTTCTCACAAAATTTGCATTTGTACTCACAGATTTGGTTCAATTGTTTATGCTATGCCCTAATTTTTAGGTCAATTGAGAAATCACTGAAAGAGCGAACCTCAATCGATGGAAGAGATCTACACGAGCTTTGCTCGAACTGCATCAGTACCTTTAAGAACAACCCTCGGTACCAAAACGACGTCAGATTTCTCAAGATTTGGTTTCTATATGTAATGAATACTCTCTTCATTTTGTTTTTCATGTATTGATATCTATGGTATTATGTATATATTATATAAGTTATGTGAAGTGTTTGGGCAAAGGTACATTTGGGATTTTAAGTTAATTGGTGCAAGCAGACTTTGATTATTGTATTATTTTGTTGTAGTTACTGTTTATTTTCAGAATGCTTTGACATACCTTGTTTAGTATTTTGGCTTGGTTTCTCACTCCTATTATTTTCGTGAGTTGAGGGTCTACCAGATAGGGCTAAGGTATGCGTACACTACCCTCCTCATACCCAACTTGTGGGATTACAATGGGTTGTTGTTGTTGGATGCACTTAGTATACAAGTGATGAAACGTTTGCTGCGTTATCTGATCTATTGGTGGATTGTATTTCAGATGGATAGCAGTTCGAACCACGAAAGCATATATAGAGAAATTGAGCAAAATAAGATTTGTCTGTTCAATTCTTTGCTTTACGAGACATATGCGTTATTCCTAGAGGCAAAAGGGAGGTTAATAGATGCATTTCTCATTTACCATTTGGGAATTTCAAGGTTACTCTCTTTTTCAGAGGACATATGCTCTTTTGTAGGCTTCATAATTCTTTATGCACCTCAACATATGTCTGCATTTGTAGTCTATGACATTAAGTTCATGAACTTGGGACTATGGTTTCAGGAATGCTGAGCCTTTGGGCAGATTGAAGAAGGCACAAGTGTTGTTTCTCGAGAGAATGTCTGAGAAAGTAACAGCTGGTTCATTACAGAAGGTATGTTTGGTTCTGTTTTCATAATCTGCACCAACTGGGACAAGGTATGATAATGTTATAAGCATAGAGTTAGGTCTTTGGAAGTGGTGATGCTGGATTCAGTAATCAAGTTATTACCTAGAAAGAAACTGCTGAACTTCAATGAGATAAAAATGGTTTGTATATGGATAAAACAACATAGGCTACATGTTATATCATCCATCTTGGCTTAAATGCATAAAGCACATTTTAAGGCTTCATGCTTGGATTTTCTTGTTATGCAGATTAGGGACCAAATCTCTGACATATATTCAGTGATCTGCATTTTCAGCTTTTAAAGTTCTTGTTCAATCCATACTGCATAATTGGAACTTAAGTGATGTGAATCTCATGTTTTTTCTGCTTTCTGCTAAAAAAATTAATGCTAAATCTTAGTATTTTAGACAAGTAGATTTGGCTGGTTGATGAGTTCCATTTAGTTGATAGCTCATATGATATATCAAATGATCAATGAATGTGATACAACAATTAACTGTCAGAGCTTTGAGCTAGATGACAGAGGGGGGTAATTTCATTTTTTGAGTCCTAGTTTCAATGAAGTGCACCAGCACTATGCCATCTGATAAAGAAGTAACATTTAGGACCATCTGATAAATTGAAAACTCAGCTTCTAAAAAGTCGGAAGACTTAGAGGGTGTTTGGATTGGCTTAAAAGTTGGTCAAACCTACTTTTAAGTCAGTTTTTTGACTTCTGAAAGTGTTTGACAGATATAAAAAATAACTTAAAATAAGTTAGGAAGTGTTTGGCATGGTCAAAAATGACTTAAAATAAGTCAAAAATCAAAAGTAGGTCTCCCCCTACTTTTTATTTTTTGACTTAAAATTCATTTCAATTTGACTTTTTATTTTTGACTTTAAAGCTATTTTTTGTAAGCCAATCCAAACGGGCTCTTAAGATTGTGTAATTAGACACCCTAAAGTTACTTCAAAGTATTGAGATATTAACCACCTTGGTGGAATCTTACCAGTATTGGTAAATTGAGTATTTTGCTTGGTATATATTTGAAATTTAAACCCTGAATATTTTTAAATATATAATGTGTTTTCTGGTAACTTTAAGTATGTGCACACTTTTCAAATTTGCAATGCCATATGTTGTTAGAATATGTTCATTATCAGAGAGTCAACAAGTGCTGATATAGCAAGTCAAGTGTTGACTTCTGTCACGAGGAACAATTTAGCATCCATTTTATGATTGTCTTACTCTGAAGTAATAAGTCAAGTATATTTGTTAAATAATTTCTATATTTGCTATCAAACACCCTATTACATCATACAACACATTCTAATTTCAGTGCCAAGAGATATGTTATTAGTCACGTTTAATCTATTCTTTACCAAAAGTTAACACTCTTTAGATCTGTCAAGTTTCTAACATCCAGATAAACAATTCAAGGGGAAAATGAACTTGAAGGCTCACTATGGTTAAGATTGTAGGATAGTCACTACACTTCATTCCCATAGTGAGCCTTCAAGTTCATTTGCCCATTTTGTTGATTCTATTAACATGCATAACTAATTCCATCTTGCCTCTAGGCTAACTTTGTTGCTTATCAGAGTTTTTTCTTTCAAACTGTGAGAATCTCTGATCTACCAGAGTTTCTACAATCTCTTCCATTTTCTCTTGTTTTGGAGTACTTATGGACTATTGCTTGTGTTGTCTGTTATTTTGTTTCTTACTCTTTTATTCCACGTGTTTAGTTGACACAGGATTATACTATTGATTTATTTATGCATCATGTAGATGGACATTGTGTCGGAGAATGGTGGAGCTTGTGTCAATCCATGGTTGATCTCAACAATTAAAAATCTGTTGCAGAAGAAGAATCCTGAGATATTAAAATATGAAGTGAGATTGCTCAGAAGCATTTAATGAAACTAGTTTTACATGTTAATAGCAATTCATGATAGCTACATGTGAAATTTCATCAGGGATACCATCCAAACAAAAAGGCGTATTCAGGAAAGGTAGCACTGTCAACTTTGCAGAAATCTGCCAGGAATAAAACTATTGATATAGGTAAAAATTCGTGTTTCTTAGTCTATAATAGCTCATAGTATTCGATGCTCACTGAAAATTGCAGAGATTCAGACCACGACGAAGTTGGGACTAGTCTTGGGGCAAGACATCTTCTAAATGTTCTGCAGTGACCATGGAGGACTAAGGTCTCTTGGGACTAGTACCTTGATACTTGGGTCCCCCCCTCCCCCAATGTATACACTAGTATTTTATGCCTTGGTTTGTTTAGCATGTATGCCCTTCACATTTACCCCTTGAATTGTTTTCTCTACATGCTCTTGAAATTTTCAAACAAACATCACCCAATTCAGACACATCATAAGGTTGAATAGGATATGTTGGATTTTTCTTCATAAATTTCCCCCGTCTTTTCTTCCATCACAATTTTTGGTGTGATTAAAGGTGGGTATGGATATTATTAAGCTCTTTTAAATGAGATGCTTTCTGGTATCCTAGATAGTAAAAAGAGAGCCAGTGGAGTGTTATTGTCTTCTATAGAAGACAAAGTTATCACTAGATGTAGACAGCTCATTCATTCCTTAGGGAATCTGCTGTAGTTTGGTGGATATCAACTCCAGTAGGGAGAGGTGGCCCCAAAAGAGATTCCTGTAAATACATTTCCTCCTCTCATATCATTATCTTGTTCTGACATCATAAACATGACCCGAGGAAATGACTCAATAGGTCATGTGCTGTAGTATTTCTTTTATGAGGATGAAAAGGTTTCTTATTTTGTGGATAAAACTATGGCTTCTAAGCTTTAAATTGTTTTTTGCATCAACAGCAAAGTATTAATTGAGGGCTTAGGCCATAGGTGCGTTGCTACTGGTTTACTTATTGAAACTTGTTGCACCCCATCAACTCGAAGAGTGAAAAACATGGTGCCTAAGAGTTACCCATTGCACTTTCTGCCTTACAACAACAACATTCCCAGTGTAATCACACAAGTGGGATCTGGGGAGGGTAATGTGTATGCAGACCTTACCTCTACCTCGTGGAGGTAGAAAGACTGTTTTCGGAAGATCCTCGGCTCAATTGCACTTTCTGCCTTAAATTTTGGAAATGGAATTTTATGAGAGTGAAATCTGATGAACTTAGGTGTCTATAGACATGAACTTGGTGTGCTGTCAGCTAAATGTTTCTGTGTCGCGGACTTAATGATTGTTTCAGGTGGATACAGCTATCAGATCAAGGGATGTGCAGGTCAGGGAGGATTTGCTCAAGTATTTAAAGCATGTTGTGATGGTAATCCGGATGAGGTTGTCGCACTTAAGGTGAAATGATAGTTTATCCTTATTTCCCTTCATGAGGAAATCTGACGCTGGAAATGTCCTCACGATTCTTTCTTATGTTATTGATCTCTGCAGATTCAAAAGCCAGCTTTCCCATGGGAATTCTACATTTATCGTCAATTGGATATGAGAATTCCTGCAAAAGAAGTATGTAGTATGGAAAATAGACTATATATTGGTGTATGCTGGCTAGGAAAGTGGTGCTGATTAGTTTTATTCTTATTCACCAGAGATTAAGCTTTGGGTATGCCCACAGATTGCATCTATATTCGGACTACAGCATACTTGTTTCTGACTTCCTGGCTAATGGCACACTTCAGGTAGGTGTCTGTTGATCTTTCACCTTCAACTTAAATGATATGATTCCCTGATTTGAGCACCTTGCAGGATGCAATCAATTCCAATGTTGTGCTTGGTGGGGCCATGGAGGAAGTATTATGCATTTATTACACCATTGAGATGCTCTGCATTTTAGAAATTTTGCATGATGCCCGGATTATTCATGGCGACTTCAAACCGGATAATCTTCTGATTCGTTATGCAAGGTAACTAAAGCCTTCATTTCACTTATAAACATGAAAGACATTTACTCATTCTAAGCTTAAGCCTTACATGTTAATACTTGATCAATAGGGGAGAGTTAACCAGAGAGTGTCTGCTTCGTACAACTTCTACGGTTTTACTCACTTTTTGGTTTTCTTATCCTTCTGAAAAAGTGTAATTGGTAGGACTGATACCTTTTGAATTCCATCGGGCATGATAAGATGTTACATACATTGGCATGAGGTTGAAAAATCTGTACTTGTAGGTTGCTTACAATTTCTGTTGTTTATATGGGTTAACGAAGAAAAGAAATTCATGGTTGTTAATGTCTTCAAAGTTACCTTCAGGTCAATTTTTCTATGTTTGGGTTGCTGTTAATGCTTTCTTCTATATGGAGTTCTAACTTTCACTATAATTGCTTAAACAATGGATGAGAATGAAATATTTGAAATGCTTTTGAGCAATAGTTATTTTTGCATCTCAAGGTTAAAAGGGAGAGAACTCTTGATATCTATTAATGAACTCCTAGGAAGCCTTACGAGGATCTCAGATGAAAACTTCAGCTGACCCAATTTAAGTGCCCTAATTTTATCTAAAAATGGATTTTTAAGGTGAGATTTAAATTTTATTTTATTAAATGGAGCAGAGTGTATATTGAGGATTTATATTGCCAGCTACAAATAGTTTGAGTTTGAGGTGTAGTAGTAGTTAAATAAGGAAAGACTTACTCTTTGCTTTGGGAAATTGGACCAATTTTAGGACAATTCAAAATATTATTTGAATTGTTGAACTGTGAAAAGCAAGTAATTTAGGGGTATCTCTCTAATGAAGTATAGGCTATCGTGCCTGTTCAGGGACGATCTGGCAGAAGACTTGGAAAATTTTCGTCAGCGTACTGGTCCATGGAGCGAACAGGTAATTTCTGCGCATTTGTGTTGGTAATATTTATGAAACATTGGCAGACTCTCACAGTTTAATTTTCCAGGGACTTAGCCTTGTCGACTGGGGACGGGGCATAGACCTGAGTCTCTTCCCTGACCAGACAGAGTTTATAGGGGACAGTCGAACTTCTGGTTTCCGCAGCATCCAAATGCAAGAAAAAAAGCCATGGAAGTATCAGGTAAGTGCCTTTCAAGACCTGGCAACTTTATAATCCAGATGATTAAACTGGTGCCGAGTGGAAACTAGATTTTTGATATCTGATGGGGATACCAGGTGGATGCATATGGTCTCTGTGTTATTGTACATATGATGCTTCACAATTCATATATGGAGATTGAGAGAAGACCTTCTCCCCATGGTGGCCATAGTTATCAACCCAAGTTGCCTTTTAAGCGGTATGTCTTTGCTCCACTGCTTGTTTCCATATTATCTAATTAACACTTACATTGTCTTCTAAGTTTGAATTTCGGATGGTTTGGTATATACTAATATCAAGTCATTATGGTCCACACGAAATGGCAAAATTCCAGTTGCTTATTGTTATGTAATATGTTTCGTATTCTCCATTCTGCTTTCAGATACTGGAGAGTTGAACTCTGGAAGAGCCTATTCACCAAGTTACTTAACATAGACCACACTGAAGATCATAAGAACATGTTGAAAAGCCTGAGGGAATCATTCCAGAATTATATGTGCTCAAATCCTCAGCTGATTAAAAAGCTTAGGCAGTTCCTGGCGAAGCAAAAAACTTCCTTGTGTTCTTCTTAGGGACGGTGTGTAGAAGTATGAGCCCCGAAGCAGTTCAATGTATCAAAGCCTCATTGATTTACGAAACTGTACACGTTCATGCTCATATATCAAGGCGTTGTGGGGATTGGCCTACAAAGCTTAATGATATTAATGAATCTGTAGAACTGTAGTTGCTGCTGTCTCCGTCTTTCCAAAATTATTTTTCAGGAAAGATAGGCTAGGCTTGTATGTGTAATTTGTATCCAAAAACAACATATAACTAGTGTTGTGAACATTTGAATTCCTGTGTGACTTGCATTTCTCTCAAATAATTGAGTAGGAAGCAAACTTCTACTGATCAGAGATTGTAACTATATTCGCTACAATGTGAAACTTTACTTAGAACTTCTCCAATAATTTATGTTAATTTTGGGACAAATCACACAAGTGTTTTCTTCATCTCAATTTATAAAAGGTTTTATCTGTTTTGGGATGTTATATGAAAATCTAATTAATTTTTTAAGTAGTGTATGTTAATATCTCCTTTCAATATCCTTAATATAATACATAAATCTAATTTAAATTGTGTCTAAGTCAGATATGAGTTTATAACATCCATGAGTAATCTATTGGTTAATGAAGTGAGTTGAGAATTATGAGATCTCAAAGATTTAAATTTTATGAAGGTAAAAACACTAGTTATTTTTTTTTCCATATGTTCAAATTACGTGTGCTAGTGAGAGAGAACATGTACTTGTGAAATGAGAAAGACAAAATTATTAGGCAATTATGAAATAGAATCACCTGATTTTTATGTTAGTGCCAAGAGTTCGTACCGCATGAAATTAGTTAAGCTGACCTGTATGATATGATTATATACTATATATATATTAAAAAGAAAGAAGAAAATATAGCTATATAAAATAGAAAAAAAAAGAAAATAGGATTTGATAATTATATTTTTCATTTACCCCTTTTGTGGAAATAGAGAGAGACAAGCTTAGTCGAAGCGCCACCATAATAGACTATGGATGACTATAAAAAGAGACTGTTGAATGAAGCGCGAAAATGGCAGTTAGGATAATATTGGCGGAGAAAGAGGGTCAGATGAGTCAATAATTTGGAAACCCTAGTCCTATGTAGCTTCTAGAAACTCCATTTGCTAAAAATACTCACTCAGCTTCTTTGAAAAAATATTACTACTTTCTGCTCTCCTCAGAGGTGGGAACGAAACCTCTCGCTCTCTCTCAGGTATCGTTTTTCACTCTCTCTCTCTACACGTAGCAACACCTATACTGTGTGTAAATATTGCTAATATGAATTTTGTGTGCTTGTCAACTTTATCGGATCAGTAGATCAGTTGATCCTCAAGTTCATCTAGCTTAGAATTTTGTTAGGAAAAGTTGATTATTGATGTCTTAGTGCGCAATTGTGATTTGCTGTGTTGTTGTATGATTGATGGATCATAGTTATCCCGTTGGCGATTGGTTGTTTATTGAGTGAGTTATATAGTTTTGTTCAGAACAGTTGAGATCATTTCTCATTTGCTTTTTCTATGATTAGTTTTGAGGTTTGATACTTCTGATTTGAGTTTGAATTTGTAAAATGAAAATAGATTTGTTTTTATCGATGGTATTGGTACATATCTTGGTTGTTTATGTATAATCTGCATGTTGAGGTGACGTTTGGTGTTAAATTACTACATGTCTATCTATTAGGATAGAAGGTTAGTAGGTAACATTGTGTTTTCTTGCTGTTCGTTCATTATTAATAGATGTAGTATTGCTTCTGTAGTATCTTGATCTTCGATTATTGTTACTATATGTTGTTTCTTGTACCTTGATCAATTGTATTGTTTTGTTGTAGTTTCCGTTTTGTTACTATCTGGTGTTTCTTGTACTTCCGTTACTTCTCTTTTTGGATTGTTTTTCTTGAGTTGAGGATCTATCGAAAACAACCACTCTAACTCTGAGGTAGAGATAAGGTCTTCGTACAATCTACTCTCCCCAGATCCCATTTTGTAGGACTACGCTGGGTATGTTGTTATTGTTGTAGTCCCTTGTTTCTCCTGTCCAAAGTATTTACCTGATTCCTTTGTTGATTTCTGTCAATACACAGTAATTGTCAAATAGCTATTTTTAAGTGTGTTCGTGTTGAATTGTTTGGTAAATATTCTATTGTGTTTGCTTAGATTTCCTATTTTGTCCCAATGTCTGTGAGGATGTGCTTTTATTGGTAGGGGTTTGACTGCTTAGTGATTGAATTTCTGTATTCCAGTTTTTGAACTGAAAACTCCACATTGTAGCTTAATTATTGGGTTCCTTGCTTATAGGAAGCTTCCCTACTCCACTTATTTGTACTTTTAAGAATACTTCAGTCACTATGTCTCTTCTTTGCAGATCACCGTGTTGATTTACAAACATGGGGGATGGTCCAGCTCCTCCTACTGCATTTCAGAAAATACATGGGCATTCACACCTGTTCTCTCGAATATCTCCCCACACGCATTCTAAGTATGCTGGTTCATACAACATGACTGGTGGATATGTCAATGAAGTACTAGGGGGTGCTTGCATGACGAATTGCCAAGCCGCTAATCTGAAAGTCCGTCAATTAGGCATTCCTATTCTCATACAGGCCCCATCTGAAGAGAAGAAAGCTAACAGTTTCGTCGTGGATTTTCTCATGGGAGGGGTTTCTGCCGCAGTGTCTAAGACAGCTGCAGCTCCAATAGAGAGAGTCAAGCTTTTGATTCAGAATCAGGATGAGATGATAAAGGCTGGTAGACTTTCTGAACCTTTTAAAGGGATTTCAGACTGCTTTGGCAGAACTATCAAGGATGAAGGCGTCCTTGCTCTTTGGAGAGGCAATACTGCAAATGTCATCAGATATTTCCCCACTCAGGTTAACTGACCTTACTTTCTCTTGGTTGCCTACTATTCAGTGTCTACAATTTAGTTTGCTAGTTAACTTTTTCATCACACTTAGGGAGCACTCCTCCGCTTTGTGATCCCTTTTTAGTCCAAAGTCTGTTGTTATTTACCTACAAGGCTGTCTTTAAGATAATACTACAACAAAACATTGAACATGTGAACTGATTTTTCCATCATTACTTCTATCATTTGACTTTTATAGTTGTAATGACTTTGAGACCTCATGATCTCTCTAAGGATGTGCGTTGTTGGTTTGTATCTTAACTATCTTCATGGTGGCTGGTAAACCTTATTGTGTCCACCAAGGGTAAGCCCTGGATGTGAATACATTTTGCAATCATTTCAAAAATGATTTGATCTATTTGTTATAATGATTTTGCTGAAACTTTATGCATCTCTCCAGTGATATGCATTGCAATAAAATCTAAGAAGAGGATAACTTGAGAGTATTCGGTACATTTGAGTAGTTTATAAACAATTACATGGCCATCACTACATCATCTTGTATCCTTAGGGATCATTAATTCCTGCAATTTTTTATTATTTAAATTTTTCTTTATATTGTTACACTTTATAAATATCTCTAGTGATATGCACTGCTAAATAAGGAATAAAGAAGAGGACTTGGAAAGTAGTGTAGGTACATTTGAGTAGTTAAATTTGTGGTCACTATTGCAGCATTTTTCGTCGTTCAGATTCATTAATTCCTGAATTTGTTTTTTGCAGGCCTTGAATTTCGCTTTTAAAGATTACTTTAAAAGACTGTTTAATTTCAAGAAAGACAGGGATGGCTACTGGAAGTGGTTTGCAGGAAACTTGGCATCTGGTGGTGCAGCTGGTGCCTCATCTCTTTTGTTTGTGTATTCTTTGGATTATGCAAGAACACGCCTTGCTAATGATAATAAGGCTTCAAAAAAGGGTGGTGAGAGGCAGTTTAATGGTTTGGTTGACGTTTATAGGAAAACTCTCAAATCAGATGGTATTGGTGGGCTTTACCGTGGATTCACCATCTCATGTGTGGGAATCATTGTTTACCGTGGTCTGTATTTTGGAATGTACGATTCACTTAAACCAGTACTTCTAGTTGGTGACATGCAGGTATCGGAAATCCTAATTCTGGTTCAATTTTCTCATTATTTTGTAAATTGATACTTTAAGCACTCTTATCCCATATGCTGGATTTTTTTGTCCTTCTGACATGCGTGCTGCACCCCACAACTTCACCAAATATTCTGTTGCTTCTCCTCCCTTTCGTCAATGATTTATTATGCATATGTAGAAGTTTATCGTTTGAGATATGATTACATGTTTTTCAAATTTTGGTGATTCAACACAGGCAGGTTATACTCTTGAATTAACCATTTCACTACATGCCTATGACTTGTGTGTGATCAGTCCCTCATCTGTTGGGTCATACCGTCAACATTTAGAACTGAAGGATGGATTTGCCATCTCTATTTCTATAAACTTGAGTTTCCGTGTCCATTATGTGGCTGGTATAACACTACTGCAATATTCTGTTTTTTTTTTACAGGATAGTTTTTTTGCGAGTTTCTTGTTGGGATGGGGTATCACTATTGGTGCTGGTTTGGCTTCTTACCCAATTGATACAGTGCGTAGAAGAATGATGATGACTTCTGGAGAAGCAGTCAAGTACAAGGGTTCAATGGATGCATTTTCTCAGATTGTTAAGAATGAAGGCACTAAATCCCTCTTCAAAGGTGCTGGAGCAAACATTCTACGTGCTGTTGCTGGTGCAGGTGTTCTAGCCGGGTACGATAAGCTGCAGCTCATTATGTTTGGAAAGAAATATGGGTCAGGTGGCGGTGGCTAATCTAATATGGTGATGAATGATGATGACGAAAACTGTCCTTTGGTTGTGTAGATTTCCTTGGTTGTCCAGTGCTTTTGAATAATTTTCCCTAACTATGTCACACTGGTTGGCATTCTCTTGCAAGTTTATTCTGGAACAGTATTTTCTTGAAGTTTTTCTTGTTTCTATGGAGCTCTGAAACTGCTTCTAGTTATAGTTGTCTTTTATGCAGAAATTGTTATAAAGTTTGCTGAATGATAGTGCATACTGAAATTAAAGCAAGCAAAATGCCAAAAGATTATACAACTCGTATAATACGAGCATTGAGCCATAGGATCTTGGCTGTTCTAGGATAGATGTAATTCACCATTCAACTAGAGAATATAGTTGTTGTTGTACCAGTTAATGCTTTGATGAAAACTCCTCTAGCTGAGGGCTAACCCCAACACAAATTCTTATCACCTTAAAACTTTGTTGAAACAAAGTCATTTGCTTTAACTTCAAGTTAAGATCCTGTCCTTACCTATACTGTGTCCTTATTCAATCCCACTTCAAACAACTGAGAAAGCTACCTGTAAGGAGGGAAGTCTATGTCATTCACATCCTCTTTACTCTCAATTTTATCTGCAAATATCATGATCATTGTTAACGTTGAATTTGCACATCTTGTTGATGGATCTAGAATCCAAGAAATTTCGTACGAACCATCTGATAAAGATGTGAGAACATTGTAAAAAAGACATCATTATGTTGGCTGCTATTTCTTAGAGTAGTTAGGTTGCTGTTATTTCAGTTGTTGTGTAAAATGATGCATTAGTCCTAACAGGAGGTAGTAGTTATATCATTAGCCAGAGGACCTTAAAAAGTATTTGAAAGTGAAAGGATATCTCACCTTACAAAAACCAAGCAGAGGCTGTTGATTAATATGCTTGCATTACTAGTCATTAACAAAAATGGCTTCATTTTCCTTTCCCATTACCACTACTGCCTTTGTTATCTTGCTTCTAAGTCTTACCTCCAATGTGTTCAACAACTCAGCAGCCAAACACAGCCATTCCTCCTCCGTTAAGGGCATAAAAAACCCAAGGCTGCAAAAAGCCTACATTGCTCTCCAAGCTTGGAAACGTGTTATCTACTCTGATCCTAACAACTTCACCTCTACTTGGGTTGGCCCTTCAGTCTGCAACTACACTGGCATATATTGCGCGCCATTCCCTAATAACACCAAACTCCAAGTTGTTGCTGGCATTGATCTGAACCATGCTGATATAGCCGGTTTCCTACCTGAGGAACTCGGTCTTCTCAATGACTTAGCGTTGCTGCACCTAAACAGCAATCGCTTCTGTGGAATCCTCCCACTCTCTTTATCCAACCTCACTCTCTTGCATGAGCTTGATCTCAGTAACAACAGATTCGTAGGACCTTTTCCTAACGTTGTCCTCTCTCTGCCTTCCTTGAAATATCTTGATCTTCGCTACAATGAGTTTGAAGGGCCATTGCCTCCTCCACTCTTTAGCAAAGATCTCGATGCTATTTTCGTTAACAATAACCGTTTAACTAACGTGATCCCTTCAAATTTAGGATCAAGCTCTGCTTCTGTTGTGGTTTTTGCTAATAACTACTTTGGAGGATGCTTACCACCTAGCATAGCCAACTTTGCAAACACCTTAGAAGAATTGCTCCTTACTAATACTAGCTTATCAGGGTGTTTGCCTCCTGAAGTGGGATTTTTATACAAGTTAAAAGTTCTTGATGTGAGCAACAACAAGTTAGCAGGGACAATACCTTATACTATTGCTGGTTTAGCTCACTTGGAGCTACTAAATTTAGCACACAACATGTTTAGTGGAACTGTACCAGAGGGAATATGTGTATTACCTAAGCTCTCAAACTTCACATTCTCTTATAACTATTTCTGTGAGGAGCAAGGTATTTGCAGCAACTTGACATCAAAGGGCATAGTGTACGATGATCGTCGAAATTGTTTGCCAGAGAAGCCTCTTCAGAGAAGCAAGAAGGAATGTGATGCTGTGGATGAGCATCCCATTGACTGTTTAGCATTTCATTGTGGCACTTGATACTGTTTTCATGTGTTGGTTCTACTGAAAATGTGACAAATTAGTACTAGCTTGAGTTTTCCTTGAACTTTTTTTTCAAATTTAGTAGCCAATGTGAAAAAAGAATAAAGTCAATAGCAACTCTGTAAATATGGTGTGTGATTAAGCTTTTCTTATGTTGGTAATTTAACTTTGATGCTGCTATTATGTGTTGTCCCAAAACATGATTCTCATTCTTGAAAAATCTTAATCAAGTTCCTACCTACATAGTGAATTCTTCTGTAATTCCATATTTTTCTTGTACTGTATATTTCATTTAGAATTTAATTTTTATCTGTGGTTGCTTGCATATCAACTAGATGCAATTGTTTATTGCAAATGTGGATTTGTAACATGGAGAAGTTTATTCCATGTTTGGTTGGGATAAAATCGCGGGATAACTTATTCCGAGATTAGTTATCCCGGGATTATCCCATATTGAGGGAATAACAATCCTGGAATAACTTGTTCCCCAACCAACCGATTAGAGCTTTGGTGAGACAAGTTCCTTCCCTCAATATTCCAAATGAGATCTCATTAGTAAATAAGCAAATGAAAAGCCTCAAGTATTCCAAAGTATTACACATAATAATTCTAATTCCAGGTCATTTTTTACCAACACTTGAATTTAGTTTACAATTTCATCACTTATTGGACAAATAAAAACAAATTCTGTAGGAGGAACCCATAGTATTTAGTACAAGAAAATCTGCAAACTGTACACAACTGTTCCTGTGAAAAATCATCACTGCTATCTACCTGTAATTCAACTATGCAAAGGTGCTGATTATAACAACTTGAAATTTACAACTTGCTTTCCCTCCAATATCTCAAAGAAAATGTAATGAAATACAAGAGAAAACAAGAATGTTATCATCTTGAATAAAAACTAGAATGACCATAATGTACATCACAAGAATTGCACACAGCAATCTGGTGTTTCTGCGTTAAAATTTTCATAAAACGTACTTAAGATTTCTCAAGAATGCTCTGATCCACTTCGATACCAACCTGAGGAAAAATACAAAAGCTCAGTCACAACATATTTTTCGTTCTGGATCCAAGGGAAGAAGGAACCTTTCTATCTATAGAGGGAATAATCACAATGATATGCATTTTATAGCCTATTTGGCCAAGCTTCTAGAAAGCCAAATATGCTCATTTTAGAGAATTGAGGCGTTTGGCCAAAGGGAAAAGAAGTACTTCTGAATAGTAGCAGAAGTTGTTTTCAAGAAGCTTAAAAGAAGTTGCTTTTCTCCGGAAGCACTTTTGGGACCTTCATCAAGCATAAATTGTTACTCTAATATTGTAAAAGTGATTTCAAATTGACTAGCTAAATACAAATTGCTACTCTACCCAAAAGTACTTTTTCTGAGAAAATATACTTTTAAAAATAAGCAAATTTTGGAAGCTTGACTAAACAGCCTTTTTTAGTCAGACAACTTGTTTAACTTTTCAATAACTCATGGACACACTGAACTTCCGCATAACTTATGTACGGCGCAAGTGTCCTATTTTATCTTTCTTATGATGGTGGTTTTCGGACCAGCTTACATACATCAACTATTCCACTGGGTATCTGCTCTTACCAACACAGGTATCGGGTAACTCTGTCCACCAAGGCTTGGTAGATGGAAGAAATCACCTAGTATCTTTTGTCTCTACTGGGATTTAAACCCTACGTAGTGTTTAAAATATATGCATGAACAGCCATTTACCTCATTTGACAGGTTGGTGATGTCAGTTGCTCTATATTAACAGGAATTCAAAAAGAAAAACATCTGTTCAGGCTGGAGGAAGAGGACGTCGGCATGTTGGGCACTCCATCTTTATGTCCATCCATCTTTGCAAACAACCCGAATGAAAGAAATGATCACAGGGCGTCACCTGAACATCAGTTGGCACATTATAACCATATGGATTTTTCTTTCCATTAGTAAAATCAAATCATATTTGATAGGAATTCCACATTATAGCGAGAAAAGAGTAATACAAGCGGCATTACCATGCAATTATTTGACCGTTGAGTGAGATCAATAGCAGTCATGCAAATGACACAGTCAGTAGCATGATTTCCTTTCTGGTCAAATCTTCTGTAATAACTATATTTTTCAGGTAAAATCTGCAACACATCATCAAAACTTACATAAGATAGGTCACTACAAAACTAATAGATGATTAAATAGTTCTTTATAAAGAGTATTTTTTTGTCTAAACCATCTACCTTGTATACTAAAATCCGAAAAGATAGGTCAGGGAAAACTTAATATGTGCAGTTGATTTCTCACTTCTAATAACATAATCTATATCATCGAAAATCAAAAGAGCAGAATAAAACCTGTCGTGGAATGAACCACCGAGATCCAAGATAGTGCTGCAAAAGAAGAACTAACGCCTGCACTGCCATGAAAATTCCCAAACAGATGCACCAACTTTTGTCGGGCTCTATGCGCATAAAATTGTGAGGACAACCAAAGACATATAGTGGAATTGCTAGCCGAGTAACAGTCATTCCCAAGATGTAATGAGGATGCAACGGTTTTCTCGAGTCACGAATAACGTTAGTTACAATTTGAGGTATCCAAAAAGAGTGTAAAAGGAAAAGGAGTGGCCGCAGAAACCTATGGAATTCATACATGATTAAAATTCCACCTAAAAGGATCCCATCTGCAAAACAATGTTGGAAAACAAAGAGATATGAGCAGGTTGTCCATGACAATGATACTAATGTCTGACATAAATCAAGTTTGTCACAAGACAGAGGGAGAGAAAAGAACTAATGTAATTGCTTTAGTGTTTCCTTACAAAATTTGCATGACTTTATTCTCTTGTATTACTTCATAGTTCTTTGGCTCACTATGTCTAATGATGTTAGAATGACATAAAGAGAACGTCATAAATCTCTTTTATCCTTGGGCCCTTGGCACCCATCTGAACCAAACCAAGCACTATGTAGTATGTTGAACACGAAAATATTAATTTGTTGCTAAATTTTGCAATCTAAATACTGATTTTTATCTTAAAACCGTTATGTCAGATTAGAAATTACAAATTTTCTGAAGCCCAGTTGAGCACTGAATGAATTATTGAAAATCAGAGGTTACATCCTCCTATGCTAGGTACAGAAATGGAATAGAATCAGGATGTGTTAATACATTAACTTATATCAAAGCAGGTGCGATTATGTCAAAGAAAACTTTTACTGGAAAAACTCAAATGCATTATTTACTCTTCAACATCTAATTTCCCCTTTCCCTTTACTTGAACCATGGGTCTATCGGATTACACTAGGTATGGTGTTGCATCTAATATGCCCTTTCACTAGAGCAATACCCTGCAGCCAGACACGTTCAAGGTACAGACACATATAGCTGATGAGTCAGTTTAATTCTATGCACATGTTCACATTTCAGCAAGGGATACTTACAGAAGCGGCTGTACAGAACTGACAGTTCACGTCTCATTGCTTGCCAGCCCTCTCCACTAGTCATAGGTCTATTTGCCTTCCATATAGCGAGAAGATATCTCATCTCAAATATCGAGAAGACAACAAACTTGAAAAATGCAGCGGTTGCAAAAGCATTGAACAGCGATTCTGTAAAGAATGAGGGGGAGGAGATTTTATTAACAGAGCGCAGAGTCGCTAGAAACAACAAAAAAAGAATATTTTATAGAGAGTCTGTTTAAGGGAAAATATACAAACTTCTAAGAGTTGGTTACGGGGAGGCAAAGCATGACATAGAAATGACTTGATAAAAAGTTACTATCCAATACCATGTTTATCCCTAGAGGGCTACCTCATTGTTACCACTATACAACTTTTAGATAATAAAACCAGCTAAATGTGCTGACTACAATGACTTAGATAATAGCTACCATCAAACTTACCAACAAGTATGCCTGCAGTCAGATGTAGAAGACAAAGATAAGCATCAATTATTCCCTGTTGCCCGATCATCAAAATTGAAACTTTGGCAGCTCCCTGTAAAAAAATTATCAGACATCATTCATTTGATTTGACACATTGCAACAGCAAGATAGTAACATGGGAAGACTTATGTCATTGAATGTAACAGAAAGTCGTATTCTTACTGATTGGGTATTGCTATGTTCCATTTGCCGAATGAGAAGGAGCACTTGAAGAAAAGAAACCTAGGTTTCAAGAAGTTAAGGAATCCACAGAAATGCAGTTCATAGAAGAAAATAACATCAATGAATAACAACTCTTGGAGGATACAAAAGTGACCATCAACGTGTAGTTAACTGCTTTGTTGTAGTAAACCTCTATATTGATAGAAGTGGCATTCAATAGCATGGGGGAGAAACAGTCTCCATCATCATCCACTGAAGGGCTCTCCATCAATCCTTCTAGATGATAATGATCTTGATCTCCATCTGGAAAAAGACAAGTAACTTAAGATAAATCACTTGTTTCCCAAGTATTTCCTCAAACTAAAGGATAAGTTCGAATTTCTATTGATACATGCTACTCGTAAAATCTCCCACGGGTTTGGACCAACTGCATTTTGGCTCATGTACAGCTGTATACTAATTTAAGATCATGATGCATCAATATCTATTGTTTTGCATTATTAGGGCATACACGATGCTCCAAGGAAATGCAACAAAGGCAAAGTTAGAGCTTCTGAAAGGATATGAGAGGAAGTTCTCAACTAACATCAATATGGAAGTTAAAACTACGTTAAAAACTAATAATATCCAATGTAAACATGAACCAGAGACAAACAGAATTAGAGGAAGTTAATAAGCAGTTATCATCAAATGATAGAAAGGAGCAGCATGAATGCAGAATCCAGAGTTTAGTTCAAAATGGTTTTACATAAATGAGGGAGAAAACTGGGCAAAGAGATGAACAAGGTAAAGAAGAAAAATCAAGTACCATTAGTGGAAGATGACACTCGAGAAATTTGTGCTGCAATTTCAACATTACAATGTTTCTCCATCTCATAAATAGGCGCTGCAGGAACAGAGATACAAAGTTTAAGCCATGATTTAAAAAGCTAAATTGGATCAAGGTTGAGTAATCATTATTACAGTGTTTCCGTTTCCAAATCTTATCTCGTGGCGACTCTTGGAAGACCTGAGATGAGAAAGTTCCAAGCTGTGCAGGAAAGGTAAGATAAAGAAAGATATTATCATTTGATAAAAATTGACATTCAATATTTGATTAGAATTCTTTGAATAGAATGTAAATCAAAATTTGTTATCATAACTTATTACCTAGAATACAGATAATTCCTGAGCTAAAAAAAACATCTCCTTTTTTAATTGAAGTCTATTTAACTAAATGGCCGTCTCTTAGCTGCCATTATGAAACATAAAAAAGATTAAGAGCTTCCTGATTTTCTGTCCATTTTGATCACAAAGAAGCTAAATGTGACTACATGGGCATTGAAGTAGAAGTTGACCATTTGCAGACCATGCTTGTCAAGATATATTGTCAACTTTTGTCAGACCATGTCAGTCCCTTTTAAGGTTCTTTTTCTTAAGAAGGATGTCAGACCATTTATAAGTTGGGAAATAAAATTTATTAAGGAACAAATTGGAAGGGGGAGTGTGGTGTGTGAACGATACAAGAAGTTGCCTTCAATATTTCTTGTTTTTTTTATACGGAACAAGGAGTTCCCTCTATTAATCACCACTAAAAGGAAAATTCCATAAAAATGAGTGATAGTTTCTTTTCATTTTTTGTATAAAAACATGAGCAACAAATTTGCTTTATTATGTGTGCATTGTGTCAATATTTTTTTTTGATAAGATAAGTGGTATTAATAACAGCATCAAGAAGATGCAAGATTGTCTCAATATTGTATACAAGAGAAATCATGTCAATCATGGATGAAAACTTTCAATTTGTCAGTGACAGTGACAGAGCATTATCAAATTCAAATATAAAGGGAAATACATAACAGCAATGGAGAAATTTAAAGTAATCATGCTCAGTGCTAGCAAAACCCACAAGTACAGATGTCATAAATTGTCACGTCAAAGGCAAATAAAACATGGTCATGATTAATACCAAATGATAAGGATTTGATAACAGATAATCATCTTCCTGGCCAAAGTCACCCTCTTTGCTGCTGAAAAAGAAGCATAAATGTCAGTTGATGAAGCATTCCAAATATTAATACCATCTGCAGGCTTGTAATGCGCGAAACTGAAGCAATAGTTTAAATTTACATAAGTCCTAGTAGACCAAGAGCTTTTGGATGGATTTTTAGATCAGAGCCTAAGCATGACTAATCTCTTACTACCCAACTCGATGCCAGCTTGAACTAAAACAGAGAGAGAGAGAGAGAGAAAGAGAGATAGATAAATAGAGAGAGAGAGAGATAGATAAATAGAGAGAGAGAGAGAGGTGGGGTGGGGTACTTGATAATTAGACTAAGCTTCTTAATGGATGAGCAGGCTTGCCTTTCGATTCACATTACACAATGGAGGTTTGTGTGTCACGTTAAAAAAGACCAAGGACACATGAACCACAAGTCTCTGCTCTCAATTTGGTTATTTCAGTTAATAAGTTAGATGCCAAATTGAGCTCCTTCTGTTTGAAAGAGTCTCAACAATAAGAACTAATCCTAGGGAAAAAAAGATGTTTTTTATATAGTTTGTTTTGTTATCTTACATTGTTTCTCAATGCAATACCTGACACCTGAGTTACAGTTCGGTTGCTACAAAAGCAAACAATAGTACCAAAAGTTAAAATTTCCTCAGCATTTGTATGCAGGGAATTTATGGAAAAAGTTGGAGGGCCATTATGGAAAAAGTGACTAGAAACATTTCCAAAAGAAAGTATTTTTATAACAGTGGTGTCCGGACCAACATGCATGTGGCTCACTGCTATATTATATTCCGGCATTTCATACCAATACTAGTACCGGATGACTCTATCCACCAAGACTTGAGCAATAGAGAAGAAGTCACTCAATTTTTCCCTCTCTGAGATTCAAACCTTAGTCTACAGAATCATTGGATCAATTTAATCAATCCGATCAACTAACTATGCCCAAACCCATAACATTAAGGTATAGTCTTAAAACAAATAGTTAGAAGGAAATTATTTTCCTTTTCCTTTACAACTATTTTCCTAAGAAATACACTTTCTACTATCTTTCTCAACAACACTTCACAAAGCTAACCTGAGGTCATAATCCTTCACCATATCTTTTATGCCTATTCATAACCTGATATAACCAAACTCAACACTTAAATACCCAAGTCCTAAGCCTCTACGTCTTATGTGTGATATTACTGTCATGAACTTCATAAAGACAATTTTCAGATTGCAATCTCTCAATAAGAAAGTGAATATAGCTTTGAATTATAAAATATTAGTTGAGAGTACTTCTAATTTATAAAGCTCTTTATTTTCGTTCTACTATAAATGGACCTTTCTACATCAATTTCTACCATAAAGCAAGATAGGTGGTTAGACGTATATACGCAAAGAATCTCCTTTCAGCCAAGTGACAAAATTAGTACCTGTGAGCTACCATCCGAAGTTGTCTGAATGGCCATACATATACACCTTCTACTCTGATTTGAGCACCCCCACGTTCATTGTCAAAAATATCATGGAAAATTATTACTCCCTGTTGTTGGCAACACTAAATTATATGAAGATAATGTAATTGAAATAAGTGATGTCATCGTAGAACGTATATTCAACTGAGGAAGATAAAGTGCTCCACTCAACATTACTACTAATTGTAGCCGGCAAAAGAAAATTTTGAATTCACAAGCATTATAACACAGCTTTTGAAAAGCTCATCAAAGGAGCATAATACATCGCAAAAGCCTAGCAATAGGGAATAAGCACATTAGACTTTTGCCTATCAGGTTCAGATTTTCGAGCTTAAAATGGCAATTGCTACGGTAACCACATAGCTGTCAGGAATACCATCATACATAGGGGTGGCAATTTCAGCCCATATTAATGAAATGAGTCCATTTTGCCCATATTTAATGACTTGGATCACTCATATTTTAATTGGTTAAATATGGGCTTCAAGCTATTTTAAGAGTCTCTACAAATATGGTCAAAATGGGTTAAATATGGGGTATCCATATTGACCCATAATAGATCACTTAATTTTCACTTCCACTCAAAAGTCTTAATTGTGCTAAAAAAAAAAAAATTAATATTAATTTTCAAACTTAATTGAAAAAATAGGTTTA
>NW_006239700.1:39795-41240 GCF_000226075.1 Solanum tuberosum | reverse complement strand
AGATGGGGGGAGGGGGGTGGGGGTAATTTTTTTTTTGAAAAACAGATTTTTTTAAATGGGTTAGAACCATTTTACCCAAACCATATTTGACCAAATCCATATTTACCCATATTCTATTTGGGTGGATTGTAATCCAAACCATTTTTGTTCAATCCATCCAAATCCGATCCAATCCAACCATTTGCCACCCCTAATCATACACCACCATGATTAAAGACTATCAATTACAGCAATAAATGGAAGATACTCTGCTCGTGATTCTAGTAGGGATGTTAAATAAAAATTTGTTCTGGCTGAAATATTGTATCCAACCAAAGTACAAGCTTCGGATTTGGGTAAATGGCATAGGCTCTAGAATAATCATATGATATAAGCAATCTTCTTAAGGGAGTTTTTAGTCATCTCCAAAACCAAGACTAACATGGAATAGAGACTTCAAAATTACAGGCTTACAGCAACAATAACAGGTTATGACTCCCCATTCTTTGTCAGATGAGAAAACAAGCAACACAATCAATCATGGCATGCAATTTGTTGTGCAAGACTTCCTTTTTCCGAGATTTAAAAAAAAAAAAGACAAATGAAGGTGTTGTATTTCATCCAATTTCAGTAAAGTAACTTCTTTCCTTTTTGGTGGCAACTTATATTCCAGTAATCATCATCTGGTAGAAACTACAGAGATACAACATCTTTTTTATTTTTCATTTCTTTTGATACGGAGAGACACGTAAGTTCGTGAAAAAAAAGGCCCCGAGTAAACACAAATTTGTATAAATAGTGATAATTATGATGACAGAACTACCTGAACATAGTGTACACCAGTTATTTTTGTAGGAGTACTAATCAATTCCAGGACAGAGTTTCCATTGGATTTCTTGAAATCAGGAAAAAGGGAAGAGCTATTCTTTGAATCTAGGAACCTCCAAGACCCTGCAGCTCAAATTTCAGAGGAAAATATTATTAGATTCAAGACAGTAGTAGCAAGGAAAGTTTATTTATTTAAGGAAGTATGATATTTCTTCGTTTTCTTTGAGATGTGTTCTGCTCAATCAATAGCATCAGATTTATCTTCTTAGCCCAGTGTATTTAACAAAACAGATTAGGTACTATCATTATCTTCACAAGAAATTAGTCATCAGATAAGGAAAAGAAGAACATAAAGAATATGTCCCAAAACTCAAATGCAACATAAGCACCAGAAAACAAGTTAGCTTACTGACCTCTGAAGGTTCCTGTTATATTCCAAGCAGAAAATGGCCCAAATTCATTCTCATCCTTCCTTGCAGAAAGCCACTGCTGCCAAAAACATGAAGAATGTGATCAGCGATTAGGCAGGAAAAATAAGCAGGCATACTATAATCAGAGTCACTTTTTCTTTTCTCTTTTATTTTGATGACTGTGAGATAGCGTCTGTAGTCTAGACTCTGTGTGGGGTGGGGTGGGGG
>NW_006239700.1:0-39203 GCF_000226075.1 Solanum tuberosum | reverse complement strand
ATACTGAGATGATTTGGACTATAGTGGGTGAAGTCGCCGCAAAAGAAGCAATGTTTAGTTGGACCCATAGAAGAAGAAAGAGAAGACACGGGGCACGGGATGTTGCTCCACTAGCACTAATATTGACCCAAAAAAGATCCATTCTTTCAGCTTCAAAATTCGATGGACGATTGGTCCTCCCCTCTACCCTTCTCCATCTAAAAAACAGATTTCTTTCAATTAAGGTTTCAAACTCGTGCATGCACCTGTACACATCCCATGTTGTACTATCTTTACCGTTGAGCAGAAATCCTGGGAGCAGTAAGGCCATAGACAGTTAAGTAATAATGTCATGACCCTCATGCTAAGGTTGCGCGGACTCTTCACTTTTGATGTTGCACCCGTGTCAGATTCTCCAAAAGTACACTAATTCTGAAGAATCCGACACTCACCCGTTGACATTTTTGAAGAGTTCGAGCAACATAGCCCTCATGTTAGCCATGCACGAGTAGAATACCCTCCAGGCTTCAATATGCTTAATTTGCAAATGAGCTCAAAAAATATTACACTGAAATAGGATTTTTCACATTGATCCTATCTCATAAAGGCAGCTAAATATAGCCAGACTGAAATGTCAATTGGCATTTCTGCGCTCACTCTTACATCCATCTTACGTAAAGGAGTTAAACTAACTTCACAGCTCCTTGAAAAAATAAATCAGGTCATTCCGTCCTTCAGTGAGATGGGTCAAAACTTTTTCTTTTCTTCTATCTAGCAGGGACAGGGTTGTGGGAGAAGAAGAGGGAATTGATGCTGAATAATCTCCATGACAAATCATTCCTTATGGATCTTCACCAATTATTAGACAAGTTCTTATAGAGGCAAGTTATTTCCTTGCAAAATATATACTAAGAGCAAATGTTTCAACATTTAGCTAGAATATTGTTGTCTCCTTTAATCTCATTATAGTCTTATCATTGATATCATGTCAATTTCTTGGTTCCGACAAAGGTTGGACAAACTTGGCTTTCTTGGAGGACATACAATTTCAAGGCAAACATCTCCCAGAATAGGATTTACGAAAGCTTAGAAGGTGAAAACTAAATTGTAAACATTTTCTTAAAGTTTTGATAAGCGAATCACAACAGTGCTAGAAAGATCTCCAACAAGTGATTCTTGCTATAAAGAGACCTTTTATTCTTATGATGGAGGTGTGGGCCACTTTGCTTATACATTAACTATTTCACGGGGTTCTTCCTACCTCCCAAAGACACAATTACTGAATAACCTTTCCACCAAGGCTTAAAATCTGCTAGGTAATTGCTTCAAAAAGAGAGCCTTTGGCACTAATTCATGGTATTTTGGGCTGGAAAAGCACTACGGCTTTAAAATAAATCCCATACTTGTGAATTTCTTAAGACTAATACCTAAGGGATAAGGCTTATATTAGCAAGACTCAAATGGTCCAAGTTCTCAAGATTGACTTCCTCTCACAAGCCAAGTTTTGGAACACCTTGGCTGCATCCAGACATGTTATATCCTAAGGTCCATACCTCCTATATTTGATGTGCACTAAAGAAATGACTAATGTTATATTTTTTGAAAAACAACAACCATTAGATGCAAGCATTGGTTCTATTATAAGATAGTTCTCAACTAAACAAAAATAACTATCAGACAGTGTAGATCTTTTGCTATCTTTCACGAGTCATTGAAGCTTAAAGAAGGTCAAACCTCCTACTGCTATGTGGTTTAAAGAATGTTTGAGTCCCCATTCCTATTCCTGATTAGAGTCCAACTTTCCATTTGTAGATCAAGGATTTCTTGGAATGGATGCCACCCTATAAGGCAAAACTCTGATACAAACTCAGACTTACCAGGGAAAAATGAGTAAAAATAGCTCCAAATGATCATTCTACAGATAGATAACCATGATGATATTATTTATCACTTCAAATACACTGAAATGACCTTCTATTAAGATGACAAGATGTAGCAGAACCATGTCTTTCCTTTTTTTAATTTTTCTATCATTTTCTTTCTCTATCTTTGCTGCAGAAGTGCCATGATGCCTGCTGAGCTTGGATCAAAGTCGATCAACTGTAAATATACTTAACTTTAATTAATCACCTCAATAAATGGAAACTTTGAACTTCAACCACCTCATATCAGTTTCATCCCAGGTATATGGTGACCATTCTGATATAAAGCACTAACAAATAAGCACTACATGTAGGTAAAACCTCACCAAAGTCTCTTATTCTCTCTTTCCTATCAATCAAGTCTCGGACACCCTTTTGAGTTTGAGCTAAGCTAGGCTCTAAACATGTGATGAAATCACATTTATCACAAACCCACTTCTATCACCAAAAAAGTTAGAACTTTTTCTCAAATTCAATTGAAATTTCCAGATTGCAAAAGTCAAATGCATCAAACACCACAAGAATGCTCTCATTTCAGGCAACACACAGGAAGCTAAAATGCAGTCCAAACACAACTTCAAGTTCCAAAAATCACAACTTCAAAAACTCAAAACAATTGAGACCAGAATTACCATCAATACAAAACATACACCAAATTGAAGTAATCCTAACTGGGAAACAACAACAAACATAAAAAGCAATTGCAAGTTACTAACCTCATCGCCCCACGAACGATACTTTTCTCTAAGAGGTCTGAGTCCCTTTACTTGGCAAAACCCTCCAAAGAAAAACCATAAATAAAACAGAATTCTAAGCCAAACCCCAGAATTCTTTCTTAAAAAGATCAAATTTTTAGCCACACCCATTTCAAGATCAACTCCAATTCTTCTCCTTCAAGCAATTTAAGATCAACCCAGATGAAAAAATTAAGTCCATTACAGTTTAAAAGGAGATATTTAAGATATACAAACAAATGGGGTTGCTTCAAGTGAAGTCAAAAAACCAAAAACAAAAAATCTTAGAACTAACAACCCAACAACAAGCACCAAAACACCAGCAAATTTTTTAGAAAATGAGAGCTCAACGGCTAATCTTACAACCTAAATAGATAATTTGTTTTTTTGGTTCCAACGAAAAGGGCCTTCACTGGTCAATTCTGGACAAGAAAATAAAAATCCCACTAGTACCGTTTTTGTCTTAATTTTATTTATTTAACAAAACATAAATTATTGGTACATAATTAATTAGAATATTATGTTTGTTAATTAGGTTCTATAAACAACTAGTATTCACATATAATATTGATTAGTGATGAAGAAGTGGGGTGAATGTTTTCCTAATTTGGTAGGGTGCTTTTCGGTTGGTTTGATTTTTTATTTTTAATATATATATATGTTAAATTGATATTAAATAAATTAAGATATATGTTATTAATTTTTAATCTTTAATATTTCACTTTTTGATTTAATTGATAAAGAAGTATTTTTCTACTTTTTTGTAACTTCATACATAAAGATAAACAAAAATTATAAGTAAAAGCATATTTAAATATGTTATTGTTAAACTAATTTATTTTTTTCTCAGGTTAAAAATACAAATATTGTAGCAAATATTTTAAGAGTGATTGTATTAAGAAATATAGTCAAGTGGTTAAATTGAGAATCATGAGGACTCAAACTTAGTTATTCTTTACTTATATTGGTGGAAGTTGATACATATTTGATAAAAAAAAAGTGTAATAATTTATTTATTTATTAGGAAAATGAATGTCATAGATGTTACTTTTTAAGTTCCAAAATTACTTTCCAACTTTTGAGTACAAGTAGACAGTAGTACCATGTTTTATTTCGAAAGAAGTAATAAAAATGTTTTTTAACTTGATGAATATTATTAGTTTTGTTTCTAAACTATTGACAGTCTTAAAAATATATTTTTACTTGAGTGACTAAACTTAAATACGTCTTTAGTGACATAGCAAATGATCTCAAACTCTTGTAGGAGCACGAGACTCTTAATAAAAAGTCGAGAAAAGTGTAGAAAACACCCCTAAATTTGGTGAAAATCCAGGGGTGTATTTCACTTATACTAGAAGATCGATGATGTATTTAAGTTCAATCAGTAAAATAAAAAAATATTTTCAAAATTATCAATAATTCAAAGTAAAATTAATAATTCGCATTAAATTTAAAAGTATTTTCAATACTTTTATATTTTATTTCTGAGGTTAATCAAATATTATCCAAAATCTCTGATTAATGTAGTTTGGCGTAAATATAAATATGAGATGTAATGTAAGTGAAATTATTTGCATTTGAGAATAAATTAAGTTGACTTGGATGAGTTCATTGATGATTGTTGTGATTGAGCTGTCATGAAAGGAATCTTAGTGAATTTGTCTCCATATCTCTTTTTGTACTTGTTGACAGCTTTGCCTAATAAATATTTTTTTCGTTCCGATTTATATTGTCTCAAATCTTAAATCATATGAATTAATTTGATTTTACATTAAGTTTAAAAAATAATATTTTTTTTTGAAGCTCCTGCTCTAAAATAAGTCATAAATATTTATGTAGTTATAAATCATTTTAAAAAAATAAGTGTATTTTAAGGTTAAATTGTTAATAAGCCCCCTCAAGACGATCAAGTATTTTTAATCTTTTAAAATTTTCTATTTTCTTTAAGGGGTCATTTGATAAGGTTTAAAAGAATATTGACGGATATAGATTATAGTGTATTAATAATCTGTTTTTAAAAAAAAAAAATATTCTTCATAAATACAAGTGCATTAAAACTTATTGCATTACTAATATCACGTTATACATAGCATAATACCAAATAAAGGAAAACATTAGAAAGTTTTAATAGATAATTAAATTGGCACTTTTTATTTTAATATCCAATGATGAGTTTTAATCTTAGTAATTAATATAGGGAAAAGGCATAAATTCCCCCTTCAACTTATACCGAAAAGTCAGTTACACACTTCAACTATTATGACGACCTATTACACACTTTTACTACTTAAAAGTGAATTTATTTACTCCCTGAGACGTGTAACACCACTCTCACAGCATGTAGTGTATTACACTCGCTGCCACGTCATCGCCATGTCAGTGCCACGTCAAATTTTATATTTTTTTCTATTCTTTTTGTTTTCTTTTCTTTATTAATTAACTTTCTTTTTGTTAACTCTATTTTACACTAATTAATCTCTAATTAATTATTAAAATTCTCTAATAGTTGTATCTTTTTTATAATTTTTTGACGAACCATCAGCCACCAAACAACCACCACAAAACAGCCACTCAAAATCCAAATCAATCACCAACAAACACCAAACCAAACCCCCTTACCTTATCCCTTTGCGATTTTATTCTTTTGATTTGTTTTAAAGGTGCGTCGGCAAGCTCAAAGCTTCAGCCATGGCTCCGATGAAGTTCCAAAGAGCTCCATACTTTCAGATCTGAAAAACCAACAAATAATCTGGACAACCAACAACACCACTACTACACTCACGTCATTGTGAATCTTTAAGGTTGTGATGAAAAATAAAAAGTTGTGATGAAAATTAAAAAATGAAGAAGAAGAGGGTAATGGGTGGGGATGGAAGATTTTGATTTTTTAATTCTTTTTCTAAAGGGTAATGGGAGGGGAAAGGAAGATTTTGATTTTTTAAATTCTTTTTTTAACTTTAATTTTTTCTGACGCGCCGGGTTTTTTTTTTTTCCACGTCAGTTTTAGGAAGTAAATAAATTCACTTTTAAGTAGTAAAAGTGTCTAATAGGTCATCATAATAGTTGAAGTGTGTAACTGACTTTTCAGTATAAGTTGAAGGGGGAATTTATGCCTTTTCCCAATTAATATATTTTATATGAAAGTTTGATTCTTTTTAAAACAAAATTGGTTTGCTGCGTAAAATTCTTCCATTTATTTTAATGAAGGTTATTTTACACATAAATCTTTAAGAAACTACATATAATGCATTAATTTTATATGATTACACGTTGTATTAAAATAATCAGTACAAAAAATTATGATAAACTTTATAATAGTTATAAAAGGAATTTATGCAGTAATTACTATATTAGAAAAATTGGTAAGTTCCTTGACATCTAATCATTGATAAAAATTTAAATTATTATTTTCTTCTGCGAAAGTTTAAAAGATTAAATTAATGATTTTAAAAAATAATATAACAAGTAACTGATTCACTATTTGCAATTAATTATTTTCAATGATTATTAAAAAATGTATAAGTCACGTACATGTTTGTATTATTATTAGTTATTACATTATTTTATATTTACTTAATTTTAAATCATTTTTCTATTATAGTTCAAAATATAAAGAATATTTTGAACTTTTTTAATTCGAAAAAAATATATGCAAAATGTACCATTTCATGTGAAAAAAATTAAATAATAAATTGTTAATATGAAAAGAATATTAATTTATTAATGAAACATAAAAATAATAAAAGACAAATATGTAAAAATATTTGAACTATTTGATATTTTATGAAATTAAAATATAAATTAATATATAGCCGTGCAATGCGCATAAAAATGATATATTCACTATTTTTTCTAATAATCCTTTCATTTTACATGTATTATATGTAAGTTAAAAGATATTTTTTCAAAAACATTTTTTTTTTGACATATTTCCCCCAAAATTACTTTATGTAAACTAATTTTTTCCAATTTTTTTTTGAAAGGCACCCTAATTTTCTTTCTCCGCGCGAAACACAGGCCGGAAAGAGGAAATTGTTGCCGCCGGTGTTTGCCGGCAAGTGAAGTCATGGCAGAATCAGTAAAGGGAACGGTGACGTCACTATCCTCACTGTTTCCGGTGGAAGAAGCACAGAAAGCAGCGAAGCGTGTGGAGGAAACTATATCGGAGCGGCAGAAGCAGCTGGACCAGCTCCGAGATTTTACCGCCGACAATAATACTCTTATAAAGCTCGTTCAGCGACTTCCCGATGAGCTCCATCATGATATCATGGTGAATTTTGCTTACTGTACTTTTTTTTAATTTTTGAATGGATAGTAGAGTGTTATATGCTTATTGTATGTCTAGGCGATTAATGTGTTCGCGTTTCTGCAACTTTTCAGGTTCCGTTTGGTAAAGCTGCATTTTTTCCTGGTCGATTGATTCACACCAATGAATTTCTGGTAATTTATTCGCTAAGCTATTTCAGTAGTAGTAGTTGTAGTATTGCTCAGTTTCGATTTCTGTTATTACTTGTTGTTTTTTGTACTATGACGATTATATTATTTTGTTGTAGTTACTGTCTGCTGTTTTTATTACTATCTGCGATTCCTTGTACTTCTATTACTTTTTTTTCTGGACTGTTGCTATTTTTTCCTTGAGCGGAGGGTCTATCACAAACAATATCTCTACCTTTGAGGTAGGAATAAGGTTCTCGTACGCTCTGCCCTCCCCAGAACCCACTTTGTGGGATTATATTAGGTATGTTGTTGTAAGCAATTTCAATAGTATGAGCCTTTTTTTCTTGTGTCATTTCAGCAAACAAAAACAACAACATACCCAGTGTGTAATCCCATAAGTGGAGTCTGGAGAGTGTGATGTGTATGCAGCCTTGCCCCTATCTTGGGAAGGTTGTTAAGGTAGAGACGTTGTTTCTGATAGATCTCGGATCAAGTAAAAAATATCAAATCAGTAAGAAAGGGAAGTACATTAGTGAAGAAACCATACATATAGAAAATAGTGGAGAAAAGAGCAGTAGTAACAAGCTTTGCTGGCGAAGCGATCAATAATCATTTCAACCATCTCACTTGGTGATGGAAGGCGGATCGATCTCCTGCTTCCCGAATGCCTTGACTTCAAATAGTATGATAACCGAAGGTAATAATAAAATAGAAGAATGAGGTAATATGAGAGTACTAAAGACAATACTAACAAGCGATACTCGAGGTGCAATAACAATGGCGGAATCAGAGTTCTGACGAGGGGATTCAAAAATGTCACACTTGGGAGTTGAACCTGTTAAGGGGATTCAAAATTTTATATATGTTTAAAAATTCCTTTTTACCTTATTTAGGCAGTAAAACTTTCCGATGAATCCCCTCCATTGTATGTGGCTTTGCCACTGGGTGCAAGGCTTATCTGTTGATTGTGCATGATGCTAAATGCAGAAAATTTTGGCCTTTCTGCATAAAGTTTTTGTCTTTCTTTCTGGATTAAATGGAAACTTTTTTTTCCCCGTCAGAAGCTCTTCCTTGATCAAACTCCCATTATGTGCAAAGTATTTCTTGTCGCAAGCCCAAATAAGGGAGGAGGATTGTGATAAGTTGATGACTGTTATAAGAATAGTATCACTATGATGAATCCTCTTAATGACCTAAGTAGAGCAGAATGAGTAGAGCGGAGTCGGTATAGTCGACCCAACTAGTTTGGGATTGAGCTGTCGTTGATCTATTGCTGGTTCTCTTCCTTGATCAAATGAACCATTTCTTTAAAACTGTCCAATTGGATGATTTATTGATTAATATATCAGTAAAACTGGAAAGGTTATTGTTCTCCAACGAGGCATCTGATAGTGGTAGGATCTTCTTTGCCAAATCATGGAATATGCTTCATTTCCTCTTTCCTGAATTCCACATTATTTTTTTGCATCTGTTTGATAAGTCTAAGTCTCTGCTGTTTAGACAAAAAAAAAAAGAGTTTAAAACCTAATAATTAACTTGCTATTTTGTCTGGCTAATTGGCAAGTGATCTTTGGTTAATTATGAAAATATGCTTCATCTTTCTTTTACTGACAAATACCTGAAATTTTGCTCTTAGATTCCTTTTCTAGCTACAACTTTTTGAATATAATTTTCTACTTCTCTGTCGTGTATGCAGGTTCTACTAGGAGAGGGTCATTATGCTGAGAGGACAGCAAAGCAAACAGTTGAGATACTGAACAGAAGAGGGAAGGCATTGGAGGTCCAAGTGGAGTCTGTAAAGGCTTTAATGCAAGACCTTAAGGCTGAGGCCTCATTTTTTGATGCTACAGCCTCTGAGGCAGCGGTATGCTTGTTGGTTCTGTCATATGGTGCTTGAACATTTTGACATGGTATTGCTTTCCTAAGTGTTTGAGTTACTAATATGTTATAATAGAACTGCCGTGTTTAGAAGTGCTAGAAAGCTTATTTGGATGCAGCAGGTAATGATAATAGAACTACAGTGTTTCAAGTGATACAGAAACTTATTTGGTGATATGACATGAGACTGTGTTGGGACTCAAATTTGAGAAATGCAAAAACATGAGTTAGTTTGAGATGACTTGATATTGACTTGCCTATTTGGTGTGAATTTTTTGATAGATACTTCTCATTGGTTTGCTTGTCATATGAATGTATGTGTGCACCGTAAGCATTAGTTGATAGTTGAGATGTTCACAGTTTGATTTATTGTATTACTCCCTTTGTCCCAATTTAACCGTCTTACTTTCCTATTTTATCTGTCCCAAAAAGAATGTCCTTTCTAAATTTAGTAAGTTTTCCAATTCCAATATTCTACATGGCAAGTTTAAGATCACAAGCTTTAAAGTACTATGCACATCTTTAATTTAAGATCACAGCATTCAAAAGTCTCCCTTTATTTCTTAAACTCCGTGCTTAGTCAAACTAAGACACTAAAATTGGGATAGAGGGAGTAATTTTTCTTTTTGTTTGTGCATATTCGTTTTTAGTTTCTGTAGTTCAGATAGTTATATCAATTTGATGATTCCAATCAATCTTTGACAGGAGGGTCTTGTGGAGATAAGAGAAGACTATATTGAGGAAACTTCTCCTAAAGAGGCATCTATGATAGGCATGTTCCACCTGCTACTGGTTTATGTGTTACATATAATGGTCGAATTAATGTTGATGTTATCACTCTGCTAGTTACAATTATTTTTCTTGATTAGTAAAAAGCATCTTTAAATGTTTCTGCTATCAGAATCAGGGGCGGAACTAGAGTGTAGGCAGCGGATTCGGCAGAACCCAGTCGTTTTTGTTCAAACCCTATATTTGTCTTATGAAATTTATCTACAAATTATTGATTTAGAACCAAGTAACTCAAAAAGACTGAAATTCTGAGCTCATCTTTGCCTCTTATCAGAATGTTATTACTATAAATTTTGTAACATGTCTAATTGAAGTTATAGGCTCATCTATGAGAGGTATTATCTGTATTGGATAATTTTCTGTTTTTATGTTGCTATGGAAAAGAACCTCTCCGAAGAATTTGACACATGCTTTTTGATTGTTAGTTGTTACACTGCTAACTTATATTAGGTTGGTGTTTTGATGGATCCTAAATTTTAATGGAGAAAACATTGTTCAAATCTCAGTCTTGAAAGCGAGCAAAATGTTTGGCATGTTTAAGAATTTTTATGTGCACAAGTGGGAGTAATGATAGAACTGTAAACTATTGAAAACGTGTTTTTAATACAAGACCCATATCGTCAAACATAATATAAGTTCCTATGGCCTGTAGAAACTTGAAAATCTAAACCACCATTTGTTATTTGGACTATCTTTATTGAGTTCATTGAACATTGACAAGTTAATCATCATCCACTTAGTCTAATCATTTCCATCCTTCTTGATATTGTTAGAGACAGAAGCAGAGTCTCTAATGCGTCTGACTGATTTTATATCGACTATTGGGTGTGTTAAGAGGTAGCTTTTATAGTTTCTTTCCACATGTGGAAAGCAACTAAGGCATCAGGCTTTCTACTGTCCTTTCATGGACCAATATCTTAAGAGTAACCAAGAAGATGCTTTTTTCATATATACTGTGCACATGGGTGGAGGGACGAGAGAGCATTTCTACTCCCTGTGTTGTGAAGATGGCTTTCTGAAGTAATCTTCCAGTGTTGTGATGAGAGTTCTTACCTTCAGCAACATTCACTAGTCTTTGGTGGTTCTTTGATTTGTGATTCTATTTTTTTCTTTTTTTGATCGTTTTGATTTGTGGTTCTACTTGTAACCAAGCATCACTTAATTGCTCTGACTTGCAGCTTATTTCATTCACTGAACTTTCTAAACTGCTTGAAACTCAGGTATTGTGGAACCCGAGCTTCCTATTTCTTCTCAAGCTGAAGATGTATCTCATGTTAAAGATGAGGAATATGATCGTATATTATCCCGACTTGCTGAACTCGAAAAGGAAGAAGAAGAAGCTGAAAATGCCAATCAAGAAGAGCTAGGTAGTGATGACTCGGATGTCAGCCCAGGTCATGTTATCTTAGAAGAAGAAATGAAAAGTTTAGAGGTCAGTACATGTTGTTGAACTTAAATAGAAAGTTTGACTCTTGGAATGCACAAACTTTATGCTTCTGTAGTTTTTGCTAAATTGCATTTGACATGTGGCTTGATGCATAACTTTGGCAAGCTCAAGGAAAGAGGTGAATCTTCAAGATTTCAGTCCACTGAAAAGTTTCCTGATCACTGGCATGTGAGTAACCCTTCCTTTCTACCTAAGATGTGTATTCTTGACTTGCATCTTTTCTCATTCTACCAAATACTGTGAAGGGATTTGCTTGGTTCTCAAGTAATTTTCCCGACAATCTATGAATTTGTTTGTTATTTTTCAACTAATCTATTTGAAATTTCTATGTGCAGGTTGAAGGTTCAAAAGCAACATCTAAAGGTAAGCCTTGTCCCCAGAAGAAAGAATTGTGAACTATATACACTCCATCTGCCACTTACCTATTGAATTTCTGAAATTACTTGCATAGTAATATGTTAATAGATTTCATCATCCCAAAGCAACTGCCCAGACAGAGAAGTCAATTTAGGGTAATTCAGAACCTTCTTGGAATTACTTGTGCATGAACTATAAATAACTGATCAAACCCAAAACAGCTATCCGCTTGGAATTTTAGTTAGTCTCTCAACTACTTTGTGCTGATGAGGTACTCAATGCTGGTGCTTTATCTTTGATGTCATTCTTCTGTGTAGAACTTTCTACTTTTTGTCAAACTTGTGTGTGGGGTCTACTCTTTTCTGAATTTCTGGTAGTATTTACTTATCAAAGACGGTTTCTGGTGCTTTGTTCAGTATTTTTTTTTTTTGAAGTTCAGCTTCGAGGAAGATAGAATTAGAAGCAGCATTGGCCTTTCCTTTTTCACCTACTATCTATAGTTATCAAAGTAATGTTGTTTTCATGAGGACGCTTGCAGCTATCTTTGTTTTTCTGTCATTGTTGATAAACTTTGCCAGTTCTTTCTCAATTTTTCTTCACCTGAGGATTATTCAATTTGCAAGTTCCTTTTTTCTTTAACTTCTGTCTCTCTTAAAAGATTGCCTTGTACCAGAAAACTGCTTACCTGAGAATCTAGCTTATGGAAAATTCAATTTGACTGAGAATGCTCCCATGGAACCTCAAGCGAAAGAGGATGTTGAGGCTCCTGTTATAGCTGAGACCAAAGTACGATTCTTTGCCTCGTATATGTTCTTACCTATTAGGTTCCATGCATGTCTTGCTGTTCTAGTATCTTCATCATAATAACACGGTTCCATGCATGTTTTGCTGCATTGCATCGCTCCAGAGTAAAGAACTAAAGAAATATAATCTAACTGCTTTATTACAGGCTGATGCTCGTCCCTCTGAACCACCACAATTCGACAGGAGTAAGGTACGTTCATGCATGATTATAATATTATTTGATCTATTAAGAAGGGGATATATGATCTGACAATATGCTCTGCAGGCTTTTACTGGTAGTATCGTAGAACACAATAGTGATGTTAATTCAAAGGTGCAATCTGTCAGTCGCAGCTCGAAGCCAGTATCAAGGTTCAAGATGCAGAGAAAGTAGCTGCAATTAGTAGATTGTCAGCTCAGCTTCAAGATGTAGAGAAAGTAGAATTGGAAAGGGAACTGTTTATATTCCAAAACAATCTATTACTCTATTGAGAGTGCTAATTGTTTGTTCTCAGATACAATTTATACTTGTCACGATTGATCTAGTGCTGGCTATTAGGCTATACACCAGAATGAATGAAGAAACAGACAATTAAGCTTTCCTGTACACATTTTTGAAAAAATATATATGAAAAAGAGGCACCTGTACAAACTAAATGTTACAAAGTTACAAGTCAATGAGAAAGGAAAAGAAGTTTCAGCCATTCGGAATCTTCTCCTTTCTCTTACGATAGTCTTTAAGTACTTTTTCGCGCTCTGCTGGTGTTGCAGATAAGAGCCATTTGCTAAACTGAACTTCTTCCATACCCATGGAACGGGCAAGTAGGCTGTACTGGTTCTTTTTGCGGATCATTATAGGATTGACAGATCCTGCATTCTCCTTCCCAGTTATGGTATCTGATTTCTTCTTCTCAGCAGTTGAAATCTTTGGTTGACGCGGAGGGTAATCTAAATGTATGGTCTGTTCTTTCTTCTCTTTGATCTTTGCCGGTCCAAGGTTAACAATGTCTTCATACCGATGAGCATATACAATACCTATGCGTCAAAAAGGTCAAATGAAATTGAGCAATAAAAATCAAACACCATTGTATTTCTGTATACTACAACTTCAGTATTGCTGCCAAAAAAGAAAAGTTGCGAAAAAAAGATAATAGATTGTCAACTACTTCAACAGATCAGTGAAATTTTAAGGTACAACAGTAAAGCGGATTTTCAAAGAGAACTATATCCATCCTCTATTCCATCTTATCAAATAACCAAATTTAAGGTGAGTAGTAACAAAGCGATAGAACTCCTACCTTGCGTTCTAGAAATGCAAGGTTCAACCTTTCAGGTATACCTTTCCCTTTCCCTGTGTCTTATCCAATCTCAAAAAGAACTAAAAATGTCAAATTTGTTAAAGAATCACTTAGCTTTACTAAGAGGAAGGAGAATAATGGAAAGGAGAGAGTGTAGCACGGGATCAGGAGGGATGATCTACTATGTTCCATCTTCCAATTATGTCCTACTCCCTTCGTCTATTTAGCAGCTGATTTTGACTAGGCACGAAACTTAAAGTGTAAATTTGACTCGTATTATATATCAGTAATGAATAAGAAAAAGGTAAAGGTTGAAAAGTTAAATTGATAAAGAGACATGCCATACCAAATTTTAAAGTTAAATAATCTAAGAAACTTCTTGTATAGAAAAGGAATGATATCAAGAAAGTTTGTTGTATGATTAAGGACAGAGGAAGCTGTATTTTCCTTCTTTCCTTTCAGGATGATCAATATTTAAGTTAGAACAATGTTGACGCTCCTTTTCTTTTGGAGAGAAATTTTACTTCGGGTGCCTACATAGTCAGTAGTCACCGTTCTTTTCTTTCCCCTTGGTTCCAATAAAGGACCTTCAGAGCAATTATCATTTATCAGAAACCAATAAGAAATGGACTCACCAAGGTCTTCAAGCGCTGGAGCAACTGCTGTGCATTCCTCTTCTTTACGTTTACTGCTTTCAGCTTCCACAAAAGATGCTGTAGTTATTTCTTTCTCAGGAACAAAATACATCCCACGTACATTCAAGTCCTCCTTTGAGTGAGTTCCATCATTTTTTTTTCTGTTCTTTTCATGCAATTCAATGATCTCACTTGTGAAGAGCTTGTCAGATAAATCTCTGAAAAGATTGCATATTCCAAATAGCTCCCCTTGAAACTCCTTGCTATCCTGAAAGTTGCAGCATGAATAAGTAACCATTTCCAGCTGGAAGAATGACACAAAATTGAAACTTAGATCCTAGAAAACAAACAAAGAAAAATGACTTTCAACCTGAACTCCCTCGAAATAGCGTTTTTCCATATTTCCAGAGACAGCAATGTTTGATAACTGCTGTTTGTAGACCTGACGAGTGTAGACAAGTTCTTCAAGAGAACCAGCAGCAAGTAGGCGGAAAACAATAACATGCCGCTTCTGTCCAAATCGAAATGACCTGTCCTGGGCCTGCAGATCGTGGGCAGGATTCCAGTTTGGATCAAATATCACTACACGATTCGCGCTAACAAGGTTGAGGCCAAGGCCACCAGCTTTTGTTGATAATAGGAATACCTAAGATGAGGAGGACATCAAAATACAGAAATGATAAAGAGCGGTAAAGTTCGATTGTGTTCTAAAATTGAATTTCCAATTTTCTATTCCACATAAATAAAGAGAACTGGGCCTAAATAGAGCAAAATTGGACACAAAAGCGGATAATATAGCCAACCCCAACTAACTTTGGGTCGAAGAGCTGATTGATTGATTATTTTACTAATATCTACCTGTTTGCTTGGACTGGAGTTGAAGTCATCAACTAGAGACTGGCGCAGGCCAGTTGGGGTGGACCCATCAAGTCTTGAAAAACCATAGCCTTTGCGTATAATAAATTTCTCAAGTATGTCCAGCATCCTGCTCAGGACAAAATTATTATGTTAAAAAAGGGAGAATTAGGACTAAGGAAAGAATGGCATGTCTGAAAAGCTTTGCAATAAATGCAACAGGTATATTTTATAAGCACAAAGCATCTCCTTGGCTGACTCTTGCTGTTTCCAGATTCCATTGGAACCGGGTTGCAAAAACAAGAGAAATAGAGAAATATATCTAGTAAACCAAGAATGGGATCTTACTTATCTGAAAAAGAAAAAAAGGATGGGGATCCTCATTAAAATCATTTACAGCCCTCAGGTTGTTATGAGAGTGCACGACTACCAGAGATCTGAGAGGAATTTTTTTTGTGACGTTAGAGTACTTTTAATCCAAGATGCGGTTAGGAGTAGCAAAATCAAACAGCAACTTTTAAATAATCAGACAATGAAAACCGGACCATTCCTCAATTTTAAGCATCAGACAGAAATAAACACAGCTTAATAATCTTGAAAGAAAAGGAAAAGGAAGTGCACCGAAGGGTGTCATTTAGTGGTCAATGAAGTGGACTGCAAATCTTGGAGATTAGGGTTCAAAGCCCAACGGAGACCAAAAAGGCTACGTGCTTTCTTCCCATCTGCCTAAGTTTTGATGGGTAGAGTTACCTCATACTTATGTTGGCAGGAGTAGCCTGTACCTAGTGAAACAGTCGAGGTGCGCACAAGCTGGTCCAGACACCACCATTATAAAAAAAAAAAAGAGGAGGAAAATAAAGTAATCCCTATATTAAGAAATATCAAATGAAATTGTATGGCTAAAAAGTTTAACTTAGAGAAGTTTCATCTTTCAATTGGTTACAAGTACTATCTTCAAGGAGATAACCATTAGACTATCACAAAAATTCTTGGACTCGGTTAGCCCATCATTGGATTAATTTGACATATCCGAAAGAACAAAACCACCGTTGGTCTAATATCCAAATAAAGCAGAAAAAATATGTTACTCATGCAGTCTTTTGAATTAATAACATGTGACAGACAATAATAGAGAAGAGGAATCAATAGAGTAGTTAAAATATCACCATAAAAGATGAGTGTATGATTATCATGACTGAGGACAACAACAAAAAGAACGGATTCAATGTATTAAACTACAAAATAATTGGACTTCTTAAATCTCCATCACAAAAGAAAGGAAAAATCATATTGTTAGCCAAGCACCTAGCTTTCTGCAACATTCGCATATATTAGGAGTTCAAAAGGTTAAAAGAACTGAATACTGACGTTGCACCTTACAGAATAGCTGAAAAGAAGAATCTTGTCACTTTGTGAAACCCAAGAGGACATTAGTTTCTCCAATGCTCTCATTTTCCCGCAATGTTCAACATTACTCAAGCCCAAGAAGCTCTTATTTTGAGTACTCCCTCCAACCAAATCAACGTCCTCACCAAATACAGCAGCAGCAAATTCTGCATCTCTTCTTTGTTTATCTGGATCATCCCTTGGATTAGGCTTGATAAGTTCCAAATGGTTGCTTATCTGCTTGGAGAGCTCCAAAAAGTGAGGATACAAAATGATGCAAGAGAGGGACGGAAAATAATTTCAAAAGAAACTAAGATGTAGGATTGAAGGGGTACCAGTTTTACAAATATCTACAAAGTTAAATGAAATAAACAAGTGACGCCCACTCCATACTCTACCAGACAACCAAAAATCATTATGTTTGAAGGTAACATGTGATACATTATTCGTGTGTCAGTCCCGTCACATAGCAAGTGAAAAGTACTGTAAGAGAAGTCTCAATGCGCTTGAAAGGCTTTAAGTGCGAGCATAGGAGTAAGAATTGATTGGTCTAATAAAATTGCCAGACTAATAGAAACATGACATGTCAGTGAGCTCCATACTAGCAGCAGCTCTGAGGTGGTAAGAGGTCTTTAATTTTCAAGAATTTTTCCTTCGCCTTATTCTTCCTTTTATCCTTTCCTGATGATAACGGTGTCCAAGTGAGCTTGCGCGCACCTCAACTATTCCACCGAGTACCCTCTATCTCCCACCAGCACAAGCACTGGGTAACTCTGTCCACATATGCTTAGGGGGAAAAGAAAAAATCACCTAATGTTTTTTGTCTCTGCTGAGATTTGAACTCTGATCTCCAAAATTTGCACCCATTTTCCTCGAGTCTTCTTTTCTCTTGTTTTAATAATTGTTCTTTTATAAGAATTAAGTGAGATTAAAAATCTGAATTCAGAGACCAAAAAAGAGGGATCACACATTCAACATTCAAGTTGATAAGTTGAAACAACATTGGTTAATTACTTCATTTATGCATCACCTAAAACTGAGGGTTTCTAGATATTCAGCTTTTTCCTTCTCTATATCAGATGACTCATATTGCATCCAGCAACCTATCTCATTTTCTTTCACTATAGGTGCTTATCTCTAGTGCAATAATTTTACTTAATAGAAACTACATAACTTACATTGAGATTACTTTTCCTACATCATTAACCATCACGGAATCATTGTACGAGTGATCAACAGATAACCAAAAGAAATTCTTTAGGGATAACCTGCTGGAGCTTGACGAGACATGGAAGAACGAGGCAAAAAGGGCAGTGATCACAACCATCTGGATTGTCCCTGTGAAGGTAAGGCCAGATGACACCATCTGAAGCGGTTCGCCTGCAACATTCGACTTGCTTGAGAGGGCTTCCACAGCTGCAAGGCACATCCTTATTGATAAGGCATTGTACATCAGGTAACAGTAGCATTCTCTGATAAACCCGTTTTTGCAGTTCGCTCATCGCACAAAAAACAACATTATCTTCCTTCCCTAACATGAGATGTCCAATAGTTTCCTCTTTTGTCCTTCTTAACAAATATTTGCGCAGAACTGATACTAAGTGTTGTTTCCGCTCATCAGCAACTCGAACAAATCTATCTGGAGCACTTGATCTCTGTCCATGTTTAAGGGGCTCCTCATAAAACTCTCGGAAGTGGTCACGTGTCCCCAAGCAACCAGGTATCACCCAGTCAAACAGATTGAACAATTCCATTAATCTGTTCTGCATTATTGTTCCTGTAAGACCATAACGTTTTGGGGTCTTTATTGCTAAACATGCCTCGTACAGTTTTGATTTCTCATTCTTGAGTCGATGTGCCTCATCAACAATCACAATCTCCCATTCAATAGCTGATAAAATTCTTCCATGGATTCTGTATGTATCAAAACTGGTTATAAGTATCTCCACTCCACGTGCTTCTAGTTTGTCAATCATTAGATCACGGTTTGGCCCGTGATAAATACAAACACTAAATGTTGCCCACTTGGAAAACTCATTTTCCCAGTTGTTGATCAAAGAAGAGGGACAAACTATTAGTACAGGTCCCATTGTTCTTCGGCGTTCCTTCGAGACTGATGATTCAGGTAAATCTCCATCCTTGCCATATACAGCAGCTAAGAATGCGATGCTTTGGATGGTCTTACCAAGTCCCCTGTTCCAAATTTATGCACACATAAACAATAAGAAAAAGGTGGGGGGAAGAAGGAAAGGCAAGGATAAGAGACATTATAATCACACAATTAAAATTTAAAAGATGACACATTATATTAGCATTAAAAATTGTATATCATCTCCACCATAACAACCAAGAAGAGATGCACAAATAAAACTCACATATCATCTCCAAGAACTCCTCCGTGATTATTCCGATACAAGCTATACAAAAATTTCACTCCTTCTCGTTGATGCTCCAAAAGCCTACAGTTTATAGATGCTGGAACCTGAAAAAGAAATAAAGGAAATTGCTACATAAGTAGTCAATCATTATTACACATCATAAACTGGACAAAGAAGCAAGTTTGAATTTATTTCACCAGGTAACAAACGTGACTACAAGGGTGTTTGGCTAAGCTTATAAGCTGGTTAAATTGACTTATGAGCATTATTTGGCTTATCTACGCGTTTGATAAACATTTAGAATGCTTATAAGCCAAGTGATTACAAGCCAAAATCAGTCAAAGGCCAAGTTGGTCACCCCCAACTTACGGTCTTTCAGCTTATAATCACTTTTAGTTTGACCTAAACTATTACTATATTATCCTTAACATATACTCCCTCCGTCCACTATTGTTTGTCAGGATAAGGTCTGGCACAACCCTTAAGAAAAATTTAATATAAGGTGCAATTTGACTAATATAACCCTACTATCAATCATTATGAAAATTGGTCTTCATTAATAGCCTATTGAACTAAAGAATACCTAGTCTTAAATGTATTTTTACCGTGCAATTTTACATTTAATACTGTTGTTTGTTAGGAGTATTAAATGCATAAAGACTAAAGCAATCAAAAGTGAACTAAAGAATACCAAAAGTCTACCCAGATATTATAAAGAATACCAACAGTCTACCCAAATAACTTTCCAATTTATAGAGTAACTTAAGCTAACTAAGGGCATTTCTTAAAAGTTTTCTTGCTACTTTAAAATGGTTTGTACTTTTTGAAAAATGTAAAAATAACTTTCTCACATTAAAGTAGTATAGTAACTTTAAAATGATCAGTACTTTTTGAAAGTAGTTATGTAATTATTAAGGGCAAAATTGGAAAAAAGTGACTAATTAATCCTTGATTGTTTAAATTGTCAATTAATTTTGGACAGCTATTTTTAGTATACCTGACAAACAATAGTGGACGGAGGGAGTATTTTTAATTCTCAAAATATCTTTCCCAAAATAGAACCCCTAAATTTCTATTCATTCTATATTCATCATTTCTCCTTTTCTTTGGAAAGATACTTCTGAATTTGTAATTCTACTAAAATTTTAAGAGTGTTTTTGTCATTTTACCGTTCCTCTGTTAACCCCATCCATACCACATGGCATCCCAACCCACCACACAGACCCTCCTTCTTCCACCACCACCCAAAGTCACCTACACCTTCATCCTATATTCCATCACTGTCAGCATAAATCATCTACCCGTCTTTCATTTCCTTAGAAATGAAAACTAACAGATGATGGACTCGAACTATCAATGAAATCTCCTGCCGCTCTTTCTCTCCTTTCGCCGATCAATTGTAGATTTTACCCTCTAAATCCGCCGTCTAAAGTTATATATTTCTGTAGTTATTAGCTACGAGTTTCAAAATGTTTTATTCTAATATCTCTTCTTTTTTAAAAAAAAAAACTTTTTTACATTAACTTGCTAGTAACAAATTCTCTTGTACTTCAGCCGAGAAGAGGATCTCTCCATAAAAACAGAATGGATCAGTATGAAAATATTCAATATAATCTTCCTGTCAAATAGAGGTAGAACAATAGATGAATAAACTAAATTGACTAAAATTTCTTGCAAAATTATCATCCACTTATTCATTGACAGATTCAGACATCATCAATTAAAAAAAAGTCTCAAAGGACACGCAATATATTGATATTTTGAAAAGTTTCTGCTACTCGTAGACCAACACAAAAAAACAAAAAACAAATATATATTAGATTCAACTTCATAATTGAAGTTATAAAGAAATGAAAGATGGGTAGATAATACATATCTGTTGAGCCTAGGGTCTATCGGAAACAACCTCTCTACCTCACACAAGGTAGGATTAAGGTCTGGGCACACTCTACCCTCTCCAGACTCCACTTGTGGAATCACACTGTGTATGTTGTTGTTGCTTGGGTAAATAATCTATGTTGGTGGTGATGGTATATAGGATGAAGGTGTTACTGACTTTGGGTGGTGATGATAATAGAAGATTTGATGTGAGCTCATTGGTGTGGTGAGTTGGCATGTCATATGGCAGTTCCGCTAAAATGGATGAGGTTAACGGAGGACAGGCAAATTTCAACCACTTTTGTGACGGTAGGGGCATATATGTACCGATACTATAACGGAGTGTAACATTAAACCTTTGTATAACCCTTTTCCCTTTATTCTATTTACGCAAAACTTATCAATCACATTCCAATGAGGGAGCTATCGCGATCCTAATGTCTCGATCAACGCCTAAGATAAATCAAAGCATCAGAATGTTCACATACAACCAATAAGCAAACATCACATGATCTTAAATTTCCTAGATTAACCTCAGGCAGACTATCCAAATAGAATCAAAATTGTAACTTTCCTAGATATGTATGATCATATTGCTTCATTATGCCTTTAAGTAAATGAAATAGAACAAATAGTTAAACAAATGATTATAAAAATTGAATCTTGACGATACGGGTCTGTGAAAAATCACCTGGACAAGAGATTTTTCACCCAGTGAAGACAGAACCAACGGCTCATACGGTCCTGCTTGATCTAACAATAAAGAATCCAACTTGGGTCTCCCAAACCCAATTCCCTTTTCTTCTTCTTCTTCTACCACTTCTTCCTCCTCTGATTTTTCATATTTTCTCTTCAAATCAAAATGATTCTGCTTTTTGGGGGTTTGGGGTTGGTTTTGTAGCAGAGAAGTGTGATCTTCGAGTCGTAAAAGCTGCTGAGACAAAGAAGATTTTGGGGGTTTTCTAGGGTTTACAGATTTGGTGTCAAAATTGTAAGAAGTTGATGAAGATTGTGAAAATGATTGATTGGTACAAGGCTTGAGCGTCTCCTTGAAGGTGTTCAAAGACATGGGGAACTGAAAATCTTGAAATTTTGTGAGGAACTGTTGTTTTTTTTTCTTTTCAAATTGAAGGGCTTTTATTGTTTCCACAAAGAAGAGAGATACCACTACTCACTACTACCCTTCCGTCTTAATTTATTTATCTGATTATGTTTTAATATGAAATTTATTTATATGATTCGAATATGTACGGATGAGATGTATGAATGTTCCAATATAAAGGTGTAAGACATTGGCTATGGATAATTTGAGGAGCTAGAGTTAGATCAAAGAAATTTTGGGAGGTTATTAGACACAATGTGACAAAACTCCAACTTACCAAGTACATGATGAGCAGGTTATGGAGGACGCACATTCGGATAAAAGGTTAGTTAGATATAGTTAAATGTTGTTTCGTTTATCTCTTGTACTATTAGTCATCATATTGATCTTACAATTTCTTGTCCTTTGAGTTTAATTGTTATCGTTATTTTTCGTACTTCGATTATCGTATTATCTTGTTATGAATATTGTTCGTGATTATTTATCAGGTTGCCTATAGGCTATAGTAGCTTATCATGCCTTTTAAATTTTTATTATTTTTTATGTATTACTTTGGACTATTTTTTTTCTTGAGTTGAGAATATATCGGAAATAATTTCTCTACCTCCAAGGTATATATGAGTAAGGTCGTACACTCTACCCTTTTAAAATTTCATTTGGTGGGATTACACGGGTATGTTATTAATATTATAAAGATTTTTTTTCAATCTTATGATATTAAATTAAATATATGTAGAAAATATCAAAATATCCTTTAATACGTAATCTTAAACATGTGATGAAAAAAAATTAAAATTAAAGTTATAAAAAATAGAAGAGATCTTATTTTTTAAACATACTAAAGGAATATAAGATGGACAAATAGAATCACAAAAATTAGAAAATATACGATTTTTATTCATTCATTGTGAAGTATTATTCAAATTATATCTTTTCTCGTGTAGTGTCTTTTCAGAAAAAATAATTAGTAGTATTCATTTTTGTTCACACCTCCTAAAACTCAATATATTCAAAGTTAAAGTTTTTATTTATAGCTGATGTAAAACTTAAATATATGTATATCATTCATATATATTTATTTATATATTATATTATAAATATAAATTAAAGGATTAAAGCATATGATTACGAATCATGACGTCGGATATTATATCAAACAAATAAGTCATATATGTGGAAACATTATGGTCATTGGTCAACCCTTTTTACCTTGGAAGATTTTTTCAACATTAATCAGCTTAGTAAGCTTTTATCTCTAGATAGATTTTTTAATAGAAAGTTCATTAATTTTTTCCATGAGTTTCATATGAAAATAAAATCCTAAGTGTTGACAATTGGAAAATATTTGACTGCATTTGGTGCAGATTTAAGTTTCAATCCACTTAAATACATTACATTAGTATCTGGTATTTTCTTCGTTGAATTTTACTTGCCATATTTTATTTTTTGATAGTCAAACTAGGTAGATTTTGATCATCACTTTAATAAAATATATTTTTGTTAAATTATATTAACATGAAAAGAATAACTTATAATATTTTGAATATAGTTTTTGAATATCTAATTTGTAAAATATTAAATTAATTTAGTTCAATTTAGATTAGTCAAATTAACTCTAAAAGATAGCATGACAAGTAAAAGTAAAAGTAAACGAGGAGAATATAATTTATCAATTAATTATAGCTAATAGTATGTGTTCTTATCACAATTAATTAGACTATTTTTTCGAAGCTATTTAATTTCTTGAATATTTCAGTAAGTGGAATATCAACAACATTTATAAGGGTAAAAGGCGGAATCATGACGAGAAGTTACTATATTCTAAATTAATATTAATTTGTATATATTCAATTAATTTTAGGACTAATATAAATTTTAAATCAAGATTATTAAATTCGATCGAACTCGGAACTTTACCATTCTCCTTCATTCTGCCTCTGCTGGCTGCTAATGCATGCACAAGTCCACAAATAGCTTCTAATATTACCACTAGTAGCAATAAAAAAAATGGACAGCTAATGCATTAAAGCTTTTACTATATGAGTAATAATATTTCTACTAATAATAGTTTTCTCAATTTTATTGTTGTGAGTATAATCCGTCTGAGAGAAAAAAATAACCACAATTATGTATTTATAATTAATAATATTTAGCAGTTGCTTGATTCATAGGATGTTTCAAGATTAAATTTATGCTTCAAATAATTTTATATCAATTTAGTATATGATAAATTCATAATGAAACAAAATATATAAATTTAATCCTAAATACTCCAAAACTTCAAGTTTTATTATCTCACTTTACAGGTGGGACAAATTATAGTTCAAAGATTATAATCCTAAAATTATAATTTCGGAATAATTTAATCAACAAGTCAAACAATCCATTTGGTAACAAGGAAAATATTTGTCATCAAAATTTATTTTAAATCTCAAATATGAAAGGCCAGGTGTGTGAAAACGTTTTTATGGGAAAATAACAAACAATTGATTGATTAATTAAGGTAATTCATGATAAATAAAAATACACAAATTCCCAGCTAAGACTTTCCATATACTTACACAACGGTAATATCATTTACCTTCCTAATAATAATTAATGCAGATTAATTATTTTTCCCTCTTTTTAAACCCCACACAATTCTCTATTTTCTTCATCTCAAACACATTTTGCAATTTTAATAATTTTCTTCTGAATTGAATTTTCTCATTTCTCCCTTTGTTCTTAGTTTGGATCTACATATACACATGGATTCTCTTTCATTTGTTGGCTTTTTCTTTGCGTTCTTTTTGAGTTTAATATGTTCGTCTCAAGGCTACACGTTCTATGTTGGTGGTAAAGAAGGTTGGGTTTTAAAGCCGTCTGAATTCTACGATCATTGGGCCAGAAGGAATCGCTTTCAAGTCAATGACACTATTGGTAAACTTTTCCCCTTTTCTTTTTTCATCGTTGAATTTAATATTTAGATCTGTGAGTCTAGAGCAAGATCATATATCACTTCAGCTAATATATACGGATTTTTTTCCCGTATATATGTAAGTGATTCATCAAAATTAACATTATACTTTTTATATCCTAGAAACATCATAAATTATAAATTCTAGATCACCCTATACGTAACACTTCGAATTGATCATTTTTGTGTTATTATTTTTTCAAAAACATTAAATTATGTATCGAGAGATTGAGTACGAGATAAAGGGTATCTCCAATTTTCTTTTATTTATCGAGAGTTTAGTTTAGCGTCACAATTATTTTTATTTTTATGTTGGAGAATTCTTAACAATATTTATTTTTTGAAAAGTACGGAAAAAAATGTTCTCTTTATTTGATTGGATTGCAAAAAAAAACTTTTAGATTGTTGAGTCACAAACGAAAACAAACAAACGTATAAAGCAACGAAACCATCATAGAATTTTTTAACTCCTCCCGAAAAATGAAGGATGACAAACATATTATTTTTAGTTTAAATTTTATGCAATGACGATGAAAAAATAGCTTACTAGATAGTTATCTGTCAAATCTCTCCTAATAGAATAATTTGGTAAAACCTTAATTATATTACCAAAATGTTTACTAAGGTAACTACTGGTCAATTTCTTAATTGTGTTAATTTAGTAGTACACATAATTAGATTACCAAAATGTTTACTAAGGTAACTACTGGTCAATTTCTTAATAGTGTTAATTTGGTCTACACATAATTATATAATCAAATTGCTTACTAAGGTAACTACACTGTATATTTTTTACGTTGTCAGTGTATATAAGTTTCGTTTTTTTGGGTGCAGTATTCAAGTACAAGAAAGGGTCAGATTCAGTTTTAGTGGTCCATGACAATGATGACTATTTAAAATGTAACAAAACAAGCCCAATCCATCATTTAAAAGATAGCCATTCTAGATTGAAATTTACAAGGAATGGCCGATTTTATTTCATCAGTGGAAAAGACGATAACTGTGAGAAAGGCCAGAAGGTTCTAGTAGTTGTCATGTCGCCGAATCACCACAAATCTCCATCGCCGGCGAGTTCTCCGGTGACCACCCCGACTCCTCCACCGGAATCTGCTTCACCAGCTCCAGCGCCGGCGGCATCGGCGGCTGCAGTGGATGTGAGCTCATCAAATGTTCTGTTTGGGGTTTTTATCAGTTTGATTGCGGCAGCTGTTTTTCTGTAATTTGATTAGTTTGCGTTAATTTTGGTTTTATTTAATGTGTTTGGCTACTCTAAGTTCTATAGTTGTTGTGTTATGATAATTACTTTCATTAAGATATAATTCGTAGTTTTATGGTTGATTTTGTTTTTTTTGCTAAATTTAGATGCATGGTTAAACATGTGTCTTTATTTATTTATTTATTATGAGATGTTACTTGTTAGTGTCAAAAATGAAATACTTGCTAAATAAACGTGGGCTGAATATTTATGAGACTTTTCAGTGGCCAAGACCAAAAATGAATTAGAGATTTTTAATTTTTTTAATATGTTTTTATTCAAAGTCAGATTTTTCTAATTTTTTAAGATGCAAAGTAATTTGTAAATTTGAAAATATTTTGAGAGGCAAATCATTTGTGTCGGATTTTAAATTTATAAACCAAACCAATAAAACTTCGATTTTTCAACCTCGGATTTTTTCAGATTTTTCAGTTTTTCGGGTTGTTTTGGGTTTTTCCGATAAAGTATTGATACAAACATATAATTTACTTGTACTTCAAATATTTATTTAGTTCTATCAAAATACAACTATCTAAGGTGTTTATTAAAAAAATAACACAAAATATGATATGATTAATGACACTAAAATATCTAACAAAAATAATAATCATGAAATCGCTTAAAACAAATATTGCACTTAACAAGTCATAATGAAAATGATCATAATTTAAAAATACTAAATCATGCTAAAATAAGTTTAATAAGTATTAGTTACATGACGAAATATTAAAGGAAATTAAAATTAGATTATGTATATTAATTGTCTAAACTAATGTAAAAACTAAAGAACAAATATTCAATATTATTATCATTCTTAGTGTTGAATTGATTTTCTTTTTGCATTAGTATTAATTTGATTTTGATTTAAGCTTTATTATAATTACCAATATTTGTGGACTATAATCGTTATTGGAACATTCAGAATTACTAAGTTTACAAAACTTGAAATAATAATAATTAAAAGAATAAAAACTATAAAAAAAAGTATAAGAAATATTAAAATTATATCAAAGTAAATATTTTATGTATAAATAAAATTTTAAAATTATTATATAATGTTGGGTTGGTTTGGTCTCGGGTTATTTTTTTTTAGTTAAAACCAAACCAACCCAAATATAGTCGGATTTTTTTCCAATACCAAACCAAGTCAAACTAAACCACTAGTCGGGTTTTTTTTCCGGTTTGACTTAGTTTGCGATTTGGTTCGATTTTGTACACCTCTATATGCGCCCCCTACCATTACAAAATTGGCACACATATGCCCCTTACCCAGGGGCGGAACTAGCATAGAGTTAGGGGTTCAACCAAACCCCCTTCGGCGGAAAATATTACTATTTATACATGGTTAACATTGTTTTTTATGTATATATAGTAGATGTCGAACCCCCTTCGATTAGTTCGTGGTTTACTTCTTCAGATTTTGAACCCCATTATTAAAAATCCTAGCTTTGATACTGCCCTCACCGTTTCAAAAGTTGCTCAGATATGTCCCTACCGTTACAAAAGTGATAAAATTAATTTTAAATTATTTTTTTGATTTTAATATTTATTTTTTTATATATATTTTGACATTTTTCACACATAAATTATTTTTTGACTTTTTTGATTATTATTATTTGAGTTTCTTATTCTTATTTCAATTTTTCTTTCATTCTTTAGTGTAAAATAAGAGAAATAAAAAGAAAGATGTGTGAATGAAAAAAAAAAGTAAAACTATTTTTTTTTCTAGTGTAATTAATTTAGTATTTATATCTATAAATTTTTTAGGATATCTATAGTAAAAATTATAAGAAAATAAGTGAAAAAAATAAATTTGACCGTCAAAATAATAAATTCAAATTAGCTGTTGAATTAAAAAAGTAAAAAAAAACGTGTGAGAAGGATAAAATATATCCCTACATGGGTATTTTTTCACTTCCGTTAGAGGAAAAGGGTATATGTGAGCCATTTGTGTAACAATAAGGTATATATGAGCCACTTTTGTAACGAGGGGTATATCAGCTTTAAATGACAAAATTTTCTTTTTAAAAATAAAACGTATAATAATTTTATCATTATTAAAAAATGAGATCTCTTAAATTTGAAGGCCTAAGACGGAAGTCTTATTTTAAAGGCATAACTATGTACAATAAGAATTTAAATTGAGGATTTATCAAAATAACCTCAAAATAAGGTATGAACAACTCTACCCTTCTTAAGCAAAGGCGGACCAAAGATTTGAAAGTAGCAAGGATATATACTACTGGTATGTGACTACAAAATAAAATGTTACAAAATTCTTAATGTCTATATTGAGTATTCACCCATAAATATGTAACTGGCCCATAAATGGTAATTACTAAATGGTTTAACAAATTTAATTACATCATCTTCCAATTTCAGGTAAACAAAAATTCATGTTATACACTCATAGTATGTACTAATTCCATATCACCAATAATAATTATTATGCCTCAGATCTATTATTTCAGCGCAAAAAATAAAAAGAAAAGGAAAAAGGATCGAAGAACTAGCCTAAACTAAAACTAAATCGAATAAAATTCGATATAATAGTAGTAAGATAAGTGTAAAATATATTTTAGTTTTCTGTTGTATATTAGTTGTTTAGTTTCTTCTTTACACATTCTTTATAGTATGTTTGGATGATTGTTACCTATATTATTGTGTTGTTAGTTTAAATACATTATTTGTTTTGATTGTTACTTAAATTTTATTATATATATCGTTAAAATATATCATTTGACAATGACAAAAAGTCTCATTTTATGTAATGATTGATTTGGTCATGTGATCAACCATTACTTTTTTTTTCTCATTTTATCTTTACTTATTAAATAATAAATCTATTTTATCTTTTATTCTACCTTTTATAGTTGTCCTATCCCGTATCCTAGCGATACAAAAGTGAATGGATACAAGTGATACAACTGTATCAACATGTACTTGTCGAATACATCCTATTTTATTTGTTGATATGATTTGTATTTTATTGAATACAGCGTATATAAACATGTATTCATCCGCTCTCTAGCATCTCTCATCTCTTATCTATGTATCAGCTTGTTGATCATGTATGTATCAAATACAACCACTATCAACTTGTATATATCAGATTGTATTTAGTTATATCAACATAATGTATCCTCTCTCTAGCATCTCCTCTCTCTCTCTCTCTCCCCCTCTCTCTCCCAAATCTCACTCGTCTCCCTTCTCTCCCGCCCACGGCCCAATCTCTCTCACTCTCTCCCAAGTCAATGAATATACAGTAACATACACATTGTATATAAATATATACAAAATACATAGAGTAGCATATTTGTATGTATTTTATGATTCCATAATAGTCTCTATATTGTTGCCAGGGGTGGAGCCAACATATTGTTAGGGGGGTCCATCTGAACCCTCTTCGGTGGAAAATATTACTATTTATATATGGTTAAAATTATTTTTGTGTATATATAGTCGATGTTGAACCCCCTTCAGCTAGTTTGTGTGTGTCTTCTTTAGATTTTAAACTTCTTATTGAAAATCCTGACTCCACCACTAATGGTAGAAAGTAAATTTTGACTCATTTTGTAACAATATATTAAGGACTATCTTAAAGAGTAGATAGATGTCGATATGAGTGTTAATTGTAAGGTTGAATTATAAATTAAAGTGATTGCGTAACGAAATTAAGAAGTTGATGTTTTACCCTTAGTGGTGTACGTTTCCACTTTTAAACATCCTTTTACTCACTCCATTTTATTTTATTTTGGCCCTAGTGAAAAAAAAGTTAGTGTTTCATTTTATTTATGAGCAACTTTCACATATAGCAAATATAAAAATCATATTTGTATGTTACAGCTATAGTTTGCATAATTACGCTTCATAGCAAACTTTATGTTTGTTAGGACTATTAATATGTATATTTATACATAAACAAAAGAAGCAATTGTATAATCTGTTTCGGTATACATATACAAAAGAATCAATTGTATAATCTGTGTTTGTATAAAGCAAGAAAGAGAGAACGACAAAAGAAAACTGGGCAGGGGAAGACTTGTATTTGTATAATCATAAGTGTATAGGACGAAAATATATGTATTTGTATATACAATTTTCTCTCGCTTTATACAAACACAAACGCAATTTATACATTTGTGTTTGTATAAAGTGAGAGTGGCGAGCGAAATCTGGGAGAGTGGCAAACGAGATCTGGGAAAGGGGAGAGAGGGGAACGAAAAAATATGTATATATACAATTTTCTCTCGCTTTATACAAACACAAACGCATTTTATACATTTGTGATTGTATAAAGTGAGAGAGGCGAGGAGAGACTGTCCAGCGAGAAACGAGAGTGGCGAGCGAGAAATTCAAGGAGAGAGGTGAAATGACAACAGTTTGCTACGGGTTACAATTAAATCAAACTGTGGTTATAGCATTTAATTTGAATTAATAGTTTGCTATTTTATACAATTTTTTCTTTATTTATTCATTTCAACAAATCAAAAGACTTTTATTACTTTTTTTTGTATTAACATAGTATTAAATAACTATATAAAATAATAGCTTTCTTAAAGAGTGTGTCAGGTCGATAAGGATCAAGTGATATGAAGTGGAGGAGTAAGTTTTAGTTAATCTTTTAGAACCTGTTTGGAGATCCATTTTATTATTAATGTGAGTGCAGTTGAATTTAATTAGATATAGTTTCAAATGTTTGTTTGGCTAAATAATCATTTGATTAACATGAAATTATATATATAGTTGAAGAGGAGAAATTACCTTCTTCAATTCTCAAGGCAAATATGAAAATTGTAGGTAAATTCCTATGAGGATTTCTTATTTGATATTGCGACAATACTTGGAGTCGCAATACTTGCCTTATAATCAATATTAGGGACACAAGTCTTGATGATTTTCCAGAATCTTTTCGACAATTGTAATTGAAATCCTAAAAATCATTTATAACTTATTATATAATAATTTCAATAGTATGTTTTTAATCCAAAATTACTTCAAATTATCTCAAATCGTTTTTAATCCAAAATTACTTCAAATTATCTCAAATCAACTCCAAATTTAATATTCTAACCTTAATTTTTCCCTAATAATTAGTTCTCAAGCTTTCATTTTCATGGGGCATTATAAAGGTTGTACCATAAGTATAGCCATAGGAAATATGGGAATAATTAGTAACCACGTATATTAAATAATAATTGTGGAGAAACTTTGGTAATCAATCAAAATCACCCACCTAACTTGGTGTTAATCAATTAGTTTCATACTATTACTCAATTGTCTTGTAAAATTGTACCCCAGATTTCAAGAATTTTTGCAGCCCAAATTAAATAGGATTATGAAAAAGTCATACTTGTCCAATATTTCAGCTATATTTAGACCACGAGAGTAGTCTAGTGTCCTTATTGCATTTAATTACTTTGGGAAGATGAAGTGTCTCAATTGAAAATGTTGAGTTAATTTGAACACGTATATATTATATATGCTCATTTTATTGGGTAAAATTTATATGTATATTTAATGTGTTTTAACTCCACCAATGAATATAAGACTTGTTATATACTACCATAACTTTATATTTAATTATAATTAAGTGATGTATATGTTTATTTGGAAAAATGGTATGAAATAGTAAACTATTAATTCAAATTAAATGCTATAGCCATAGTTTATTTTAATTGTAATTCGCAGCAAACATCCCCTTTTTTCGTCATCTGATTCGGTATACAATTAGCCATTTTATACATTTCGGTATAAAATGTATAAAATGCGTTTGTGTTTGTATAAAGCGAGAGAAAAGTGTATATACAAATACGAATACATATATTTTTGTCCTATACACTAATAATTATACAAATACATATTTTATTACACAAATTACAATGTATAAATGAATTTATAAATATAAGACTTGTTATATGCTACCATAACTTTATATTTAATTATAATTAAGTGATGTATATTTTTATTTTTGTTAGCTATGATCAAAATTAGAGCCATCAAAACGGGCTTAGCCCATGGGACCGACCCAATTCAATTCGTTATTGGGGTAGGGTTGAAATATAATTTTTCAAGCCCATTTAAAACTAGGGCTTATAAGCCCGATCGATATAAGCTCTTGGCCCTTGAGGCTTGATCGGGGTCGGCCCATGAGCCAAATTTTTTTATTTAGGGATAACTTACAATAATCTCACTAGTACATAATCTAATTACTTAAATACACACTATGTTGTAATATTATGAATCTTACCAGATTTTGGTACGTCTAGATACATGTATCTCGAAATATATGAACTCAAAATTAGGTTAATTTGTTCTAGATACACTCTATCCAAGTAGATTCGCATGTATCTGAGATACACAGACAAATTTCGCGCCCTCGCTTCCCTCCCATCTTGCTTGTCACTCTCTTATCGACTATTTTGCAAATTAGACCATCCAAAGATATTAGGCTGTAATTATTTCTAAGAAAATAAGTAGAACCCCCAAGTTTCTTTGTCGTTTTCTCTCACTTTCTTTTGTTGTGGGTGAGAGAAATCGTGATTATGTGTTTGAAAAGAAAACAATCATCTATACAGATCACTATTTGTCTACTTATTGCATTAGTCACGTCTGTTTAAGGGGACAATATGAATAACACTTAAAATATTTATTTATGTTTAATTTGTCCAATCCAAGCAAATAAATATCTCCATCACATACTAAATTTTAAGCAAATCAAGAAAGACTTTTCCAACAAGCATTATTAGTTATTTCACACAAGAAGTTTGATTTTTTTTATTAGCCTTTGCCTATATATATACACACACTTTACATGCCAAATGCTAATTAAACAAAGTGTTATAGAGTAGCTCTCTTATTGTATCAATCAAGAACATGGATATAGCATTGGAAGAAGAAATATTTGAGCCAGCAAGTCCAAGCGCACAATATTTGAATAGCTCCAATTTATCACTTTCAGTAATTGCTGTTTTGGAATCAAAAATTCCAATTGAATATGAAGATTCACTTCCCATAAATTTACTCAAAGATGTATTTGTACCTATAAATCCAAGATTTTCCTCAATTATGGTGAGCTCTCTCTCTTGCCTTTTTTATATATTGTAAAGTCGTTTTCTTGCTTTTGTGTCAGCTCATGTTCTAAACGAGTCGCATATATCCTCTCTCACCCCATTTTGACTTATATGAATTTTTTTATATTTGCTATAGCTAATAAAAACTATTTTTTTAGATGATCCGTATGTAAAGAATGATTTAAAGGGCGAAAACTCTCTTCTCAGAGACACGATTCGTCAAAAAACATTATAATAAAAAATTATATATTATATATAAATTATTAAATTCACTTGACATGATTTTTTTTTTTTTTTTTGAATGACATAGATGGCTTTAAAGTTTGCTTTAGATATTGAGAGAACTAAAATTTTAAATATTTATTACAATTGAAAATTTGAATAATAGTGTAATACTCAAATTAATATTAGATTCTTAGCTTCCTATAATTTCATAGTAACTAATTATTCTAGAATAACTTATGTAACAATAACAAATGCAACATCCAATAGAAGTGAAGGGTAATTTTCTCGATTGAAAATTATATTGTGTAAATAAAACAAACATAAATGATTTTTCTTGCTTAATATTAGATAAGTTATTTAAATTTTGAAAACATTCTATATAGGTAGTAAGAAAAATAAAAAAATATTTTGAATCTTCTAACTTAAAATTAAATTTTTGGTCCAACACTTGTATTAGTGTGACATTTTTGTATTCATTAAATCTTTTCATTTTTGACTCTAGTGATCATATATTTTTATTTTCTCAAAATAGGTCACGGGCAAAAAAGGAACAAAAAAATGGAAGCGAGTAGAAGTGAACTATCAGGACCATATTAAAACCCCAATATTTCCAACTCAAAAACCAATCGAGTTCTATGATGAATGCTTCTCCACTTATATATCAAACTTAGCAATGGAAAAATTCCCGCAAAATCGACCACTATGGGAAATTCACTTATTCAAATATCCAACGAGCGATGCGGCGGGAAATATAATTTTCAAACTTCATCATTCACTAGGAGATGGTTATTCATTAATGGGTGCACTTCTTTCATGTTTACAACGAGTCGATAATCCTTCACTTCCACTAACATTTCCTTCCCGCCAAAAATCGAATTTCAATAATAATAACAAAGGGTATATTAGTAACTTTAAAATCGTACCTCGATTTTTCAAAGGGATTGTGAATACATTGTATGATTTTGGATGGAGTACATTGAAGAGCACTTTGATTGAAGATGATCGGACGGCGATTCATTCCGGTGTTGACGGAGTTGAGTTCCGATCGCCTGTTTTGGTTACCAACACATTTTTGCTCGATAGCCTCAAGCAAATTAAGACCAATTTGAACGTGGTAAGTATTCATTTCATCCTTATATATAAATATTTATTAAAAAGAAGAGCTTATAATTCGTGTTTTCATTTTTGCTAGAGTTTAACTTTTATATCATTGATATTACTATATATGGAATTTTTACTCTTATAAGAACATCTTAAAGATAATTATATATTCATGAAAAATGAAATTAGTAACCTGCAAAGTAAAATATAAAATCTCTTTATGTCAATCAAGTTAATATTTTTTTCCTCTATAGGTTCAGTCAAATTCAATAATTTTAATCCAAATTTTAATAACTTAAAAAAATTAGAAATTTAAATTCAAAAATTTTAAATTCTGATTCCGCCTTGAGTGACCAACATATACGATGATAAAGTGAGTTTGAATTATTGATTTGGTATGTACAGATCTTCAAATGAACTGCAAACATGTGTTTGTACTTTCTAGAAAATAAATAAATATATCACATTAATTGTCTAACCCATAGATGTTTTTTTTGTCAATGATCTATCTTATAAGTAGGTACATGATAGTGAAATGAAAATAATATACTTTAATTTGTTGTATTTATGTTACTTATTATATTTATTTAGGTTATCAACCAATGTTACTCCATTAAGTAAGATTATTTTTAATTACCTTAAGTGACAAAATAATTTGTTTCAATTGTTACTTAAATTTTACTGTATCGTTAATCTATCGTTATGTAACTATGAAAATGTAACGACTGATTTAGTGTGATTGTTGCATCATATTTTATCATTTACTCTGCCTTTTGTTGATGTACTGTGACATTATGTAATGACAGAAAATGATACAGTTTCTAACGGTTTCTTCCACCCACCCCTTTTTTTCAGACAATAAATGATGTGATAACAGGGATAGTGATATATGGAACAAGATTATACATGGAAGAAGTAAATAAAGAAACATGCAATGGAAAATGCAGTGCATTGGTTTTATTCAACACAAGGGCACTTGGTGGAAGTTATAAATCAGTTAGTGACATGATAAGGCCTAATTCTGATATGCCATGGGGAAATCATTTCACTTTTTTGCCTATCTCATTACCAAAATTAACTAATGATAAAAGTAATAATCCTCTTTATTTTGTTCAAAAAGCTCATAGAATTATAGACAGGAAAAGGAATTCTGCATCTGTTTGGCTTACTAGTAAATTGCTTGATTTATTGAGGAAGCTAAGAGGTCCTGAGGTATGTATGTCCTTTCTTTTATACTTTTTTTGTCTCACTTTATGTGACGTAGTTTGAATTAAAAATAATAATTCAAAAATGAAGACTTTCAGAAACTTGTAGCATTAACTATGCCATAACATGATTTGTATGACTACGTAGGCGTTCAGACATGTATTGGGTGATATTCGAAAAAATAATAATATGTGTGAACTGTGAAGCCAAACTTGAAAAATAATATATGAAAGTTGAAGTTTTGTATAGACGTGTATTTTATTTGAAAAAATGTTGAAATTTTGTTGAGTAAAAAAAAAATTGTACCTCATAATCAAAAACTAATAAAAATCAGTCTAATGTGTATCCAAACATTGTGTTGAAAATATTTTTTGAAAAAAAAAGGGACAACATATTCATGCATAGTACTAACATGTTATAACATTTGTGTGGCTATAATTTTTTTATATTAAGTGTAAATGGGAAGTATAATAATTATGTCCAAATTTAGGTATATTATTCATTTTCAGACGAGTTAATTCAATAGAAAAGTATGTCATATAAATTAAAAATTTCAGGCGACAGCTCGATTCATTCATGGGACATTGAAGAACACAAGCATGGCATTAACAAATATGATAGGGCCAGTGGAAGAGATGGCTTTGGCTAATCATCCTGTTAAAGGATTATATTTTGTTGTCACTGGTGCTCCACAGGTGTGTGCGCGATATACACATTATACATAATTTATACATTTATTGACTATTTTGTAAACTAGATCATTGAAAACTAAGCATTTGTATTTGTATGTTTATTTTGCAGAGTTGCTCAGTGACAATAGTGAGTTATGTGGATAAGCTAAGAATTGCAATAGTTGTGGAGAAAGATTTTATTGATCCAAATAAGTTGAAATATTGTATTGAGAATGCATATGAATCTATTTTCAAGGCTGCAATCAACTCTTCTAAAGTGGAAAAGTAGGACCAAATTCACAAAAATATGGTCTATCGGAAATAAACTTTGTGTACATTTTACCTTTCCAAGATCCTTCGTACAGGATTACAGCGAGTATGTTGTTGCAGTGTATTCACAAAAATGTATACATTTATCAAATTGTTAACAGGGTAATTGGGCCTAACTAATGGGCGCCTACAAATAAGATACTTAACAAGCAGTTCAATTTCTTGAAAACACAATTCATTTTTTCGATTCGATTGAACTCAAAAGTTTTTGTTTAAATAACATGTTTGTGTTAATAAAAAGTTGTTTAATATGCACAAATATTAAATATAGAATCTACTTATTGACAATTGAAATAATCAATATTCTAAAATTCATAGTCATAAGTTGAAATCCTAACTTTGATTATGAGTAAATAGATATAGAATGTTAAAAATTATGAATTTCGTAATTTAGGCAAGAAAGAGCCTTTTCTCCCACGTCTTGCGTTATTAGGGCCTCGTTTGGACATGATTTGAAATCAGATTGACTTGAATATTTGAATATGTAAGTTGGATTTCTTAAGATGTATTTTTCTCATAAACATGAAAACTTGTGAAAACTATCAAAATTTTCTTAACTCTTATACAATCTTACCAAATGAGTAATTATAGTTCATAAATAAGACATCAAAATATCCTAAAATGTCGCATTAATAAATCCTATATCTCTGTGTTTCTTTTATATATAAAGTAAATTCTTGGGATTACTAACTTTAAAATACACATAATTTTATATAGATGAACTCATAAATTTTCACATTTTCACTTTTTTCCAATTTAAGTTTCCACGTGTCGTGTAATTATAGGTGCTGACATCAGAGACTTGGCGCCAGGTCAGCCTAGCCAATGATCTCTTCCTCTGATTATTTTTTTCTGGATATACTCCAATCCTCATGTTTAATTTGCACAGTTATTCCATTTTTTTTTTAAAAATGTCCACGTTAGTTGTTATGTTTTTTCATTGTCGTTTTTTCTTTTCATAATTATGATGTGTTGCACTTGAACTGACGTTCCTTCGAAAGCAGTTTCTCTAACTCCACAAATAAGAATAAAGTTTGCATACACTCTACATTCCGTAGACTCCCATTTGTACGAAATTTCACTGAAAATAAATGCATAGTTTTCGTAGTTCTTGTCACAGCAGCTAAAGTGTTTTGGCTGTTATAGAAAAATCAATATATTTTTTTTGTTAATGTTAACAATTTTTTACGATGACATGCAGCATCCTTCATTATTGTAACTTTTTGTATTGTCATTTTCCAGATTACGTTTTATTAATTAATTAATGTATAGACATGGATAAACATCAATTAATAACCTACCACTTCTTTATTAATTGATAATTTTTATCACTTTTTGATCACTTTTACATCGTTCTATAAGCTTTATCGAACAAGCTTTCAATATTTTATTTTTCTTTTTTCAACTTTTCACCTGTTTTGTATGATGACTTTCAAAGATTAATAGATAAATGACATTTCTCTGTTATCCTCTCGTTATCCTTATTGACGTTTGATAATGTGTCTTCATCTTTTTTATCAAGATAATTTATTTTTTTATACAAATTGTACTTTCAACTTGTTTAATAAAAGTCAGTTTTACCTATTTAAACTATGTAGTAGTGATGGAGTTCAACATCTATTAATAGTTGTATCATCATGTATGAGAGATTTTTTTAATAGAAAATAGTACATTTTGTAAGACCCATGTCTTTTCAACCTCTCCCTTTCTCTTCTCACTCCTCCACCCCACCTTCTATTTACCCCTCTCTTTAATATGAAGTACTTGAGCTGGCTGTGAAGTGGGTGTCGCCGGCGCCGGCGTTGTCGGCGGTGGTTGACTCTGCTCCATTGGATTAGATAAATATTTTCAATGATTAATTGAGAGGTTTATCGGGGAGATGAAAAATTTTATGGTGTATGAGGTATGCCATGTAATAGTTGTATGAGGGACTTTTTTAATAGAAAAAAGTACATTTTGTAGGTCCCATGTCTTTTCAACCTCTCCCTTTCTCTTCTCACCCCTCCACCCCACCTTCTATTTACCCCTCTCTTTAATATGAAGTACTTGATATTATTATTTTTTAATTTTAATATATTTCATTACATAAATTTAAAATAATACAATAACAAGATCAAAGAAAAAAAATAGTAAGTACTATATTAAAATTAGCATTTCACTATTTCTTAAAATTAATATTTATTTTCCTTACCTTTTTTTATAGTTCATAATACTCATTTGTCAAAAATCAAATAGAGATACATATATTGATACTAATTTAAATTTGAAGTCAAATAATTACGTACTTAAAAATGTTAAACTAAGATGTGTGCACTTAATCTCATAAAAAAAATAATTGTTTTAGTTTTAGGATAAACATAAATAGTTATTTAAATTACATTAATCCATTCTTTTTTTTTTCATTTTACTCTCTCCATCATTTTATTCGATTATTTTTTTCTCAAAATTCAAGCTATAAAATGTATTTTTTTTCATATGCTAATATGATAAAAATTGCAACTTATAGTATTTTTGGTTGAATTGCAACT
>NW_006239699.1:119152-120672 GCF_000226075.1 Solanum tuberosum | reverse complement strand
CGGTAATCCATGCAAATTCTCCATCCAGTGACAGGCCTCATTGGAACAAGCTCATTTTTTTAATTTGGAAGCACAGTCATACCACCTTTTTTAGGTACACACTGCACAGGACATACCCAATTACTATCTGAGATGGGATAAATAACTCCCGCATCCAGCCACTTGATGCTCTCCTTTTTGACTACCTCTTGCATAGGTGGATTTAATCTTCTCTGGTGCTCAACACTGGGCTTATGATCTGGCATGAGTTGGGTTTTGTGAGAACAGATACCGGGGGGGATCCCAATAATATCTGCAATAGTCCACCCAATCGCTCGCTTGAACCTCTTTAGTACAGTCATCAAACACTCTACTTGCCTTGCATTCAAATCTGCTGCAATGATGACCGGCAAAGTATTCTCTTCGCCTAAGTATACATACCTCAAGTGCGGTGGTAGAGCTTTAAGCTCCAATTTCGGTGCCTCCACAATAGATGGTCTTGTGGGTGGGGACTCGCGATTCTTCATGTCTAGCTCATACTTCTTTGGTTTGGACCGGTATTCACACTTATTAAGTGCGGCTACCAACTCCTCATATTCTTCAATACCATCACTACCAAAATTCATCATGACTGATGCTAGTGCCTCAACACCTAATCGCTCTTCAATTTGCACTTCTGACCCACTCTCCACTCTGTAAGTTATAGCAGCTACTGTTTGTAGCTCACTATTATGCTTCATGGATCTACAGATATTGAAAGTTGCTTCTTCATTGTTCAGTCTGAACTTCATCTGTCCCTTTTCCATATCAACCAACGCACGCCCTGTGGCAAGAAATGGTCTCCCCAGGATGATAGGAACCTCAAAATCAACCTCACAGTCAAGGATCACAAAATCCGCCGGAAAGATGAAACACTCTACTTTCACTAGCACATCATGGAGCACACCTATGGGCCTCTTCACAGTCCGATCAGCCATCAGTAACCGCATTGCAATGGGATTTGGATCCCCTAGACCCAACTTCTTGTAAATAGATAAAGGCATGAGGTTGATGCTAGCACCAAGATCACACAATGCCTTAGCAAATTGTAATAACCCTATAGTACATGGGATTGTGAAAGCACCAGGGTCTTCCTTCTTCTGCACCAGAGATCTTGTAGCAATAGCACTACAATTCTGCAATCTATCATCATCTTCAAAACTCACAGACCTTTTCTTTGTCACCATATCTTTCATGAATTTTGCATATCCAGGCATTTGCTCCAGCTGCTTCAACATAGTGATAAACCTGCAATATTTCCCATCTTCAGTCTTCTTCACTAACCTTTGAGGAAAAGGTGGTGGAGGTCTAGGTATGGGAACCACTTTCTGAGGTACCTCCACTTCTTGTTCTATCACAGCCTTCTCAGAATCTGGTCTACCATCTATCACATCATCTTCTTTTCTGATCTCAACTTCCACCACAGACGGCCTAGGTGGATCTATGGTTTGCTTACCCCCTCGAGTAGTAACTGCCATACAATGACCGTCATTCTTTAGATT
>NW_006239699.1:116491-116607 GCF_000226075.1 Solanum tuberosum | reverse complement strand
ACCGTTAAAAAGACTTCTAAACGAAAGAATTATCAATGCATGCAAAATACTAGTCACGAATTGCTTATTTACGATTCATACTCTGTTAATCACTCATGGTTCCCACAACCCTAGTT
>NW_006239699.1:97071-115821 GCF_000226075.1 Solanum tuberosum | reverse complement strand
CATACCTTGCCTGCTGATCTATGGTCATCACCTACGGACCGTGAATGGACTTATGGTCCGTAGATGACATCCGTCGATGCCTTTTTCTGCATTTCCTTCAGCTATCTCTAAACTTCCGCGTCTGAACACCTTTCCTGCAAAACATGATAAAACACATAAAAACCAATATTAAAAGGCCCTAGACACACACAACTTGTAAGTGAAATGTATTAGAAATACCGTAAACTCACGGTACATCACTTGTACACCCCTTTCCATTCTAATTTTTCCCTTCCCAAATTTCTAGAGTTACAGACATTGTATAACAATTAAACACAACATAATAGGGGGACAACCAAGTCATGCCTAAGATTATATCAAAATCAATAATATCCAAAATCACTAAATCAGCCTAAGTGTGAAAACTCATAAACAGAATAAGATAAGCACGATAGACATAGGTGACTATGACTGACTCTCCAACTATGGTAGATACATAAATAGGGGCATCAAGTATATCACAAATCATATTAAATTATGAGGCAAATATCACGGATACATATGAGTAAGTAGAACCCGGTTCAAATAACACAATAGCCATCCGGGCATGAACAAGAATAGTACTTGTGATCACAGCATCAGACACATCTGCCTCATTCTTGCCCGGAAAGGCATAACACTTAGCCCTATCATCTTAACAAGCTACTTTCCTGCCTGGTTGCACGTTACCTCTTCCTGCATTACCATTTCCTTTACCTCCACGGCCTCGCCGATTACCTCCTCGCCCACCTTGTGGACCCTCTCTACCAATATTACCATTTCCCACGGGTACCACAACTCTAGTCTGCTGCTGCACGGAATCTAACACTCATGGGTGGGGACAATCTATCCGCATATGCCTATGCTCTCCACAGTTGTAATATGTACGATCAGACAATGGCCTGCCGCCCGTAAAAGGTGCGACTCCTTGGCCATATTGAATCAAATTATGAGATGGAGTTCCTAAGTAGTTACCATGTAAAGGCGGCCAAACAACCCTGCCTTTCTAATTTACTTGCCCTAATGGAGGATATGATCTTAGCTTGCTTAGGCTTGTACACCCCTTCCCATTCAAATATTTCCCTTGCAAGAATTTCTAGAGTTACATATTTAGCATTACAATCAAGGACAACATAATAGGGGCACAACCAACTTATGCCTAAAATTATATCAAAATCAATCATATCCAAAATCACCAAATCAGCCCAAGTCTGAAAACTAATAAACAGAATAGGACAAGCACAATAGACATGGGTGACTATGACTGATTATCCAACTATGGTATATACATAAATGTGGGCATCAAGTAAATCACAAATCATATTAAATTATGAGGCAAATTGCACGGATACATATGAATAAGTAGAACCCGAATCAAATAACACATTAGCCATCCGGACATAGACAAGAATAGTACTTGTAATCACAGCGTCAGACGCCTCTGCCTCATCTTTGCCCGGTAAGACAAAACACTGAGCCCTATCATCTTCACGAGCTAATTTCCTGCCTGGTTGCACGTTACCTCTTCCTGCATTACTATTTCCTTTTCCTCCACAGCCTCGCTGATTACCTCTTCGCCCACCTTTTGGACCCACTCTACCATTATTACCATTTCCCGCGGGTACCACAACTCTAATCTGCTGCTGCACGAAATCTAACACTCATGGGTGGGGACAATCTCTCCGCATATGCCCATGCTATCCACAGTTGTAACATGTACGATAAAACAATGGCCTACCGCCCGTGGAAGGTGTGACTCCCTGGCTATCTTGAATTAAATTATGAGATGGAGTTCTTGAGTAGTTACCATGTAAAGGTGGCCAAACAACCCTGCCCTACCATTTTACTTGCCCTAATTGAGGATATGGTCTTAACTTGCTTAGGCTTATACACCCCTTCCCATTCTAATATTTCCCTTCCCAGAATTTCTAGAGTTACAGACTTAGTCTTACAATTAAGCACAGCTTAATAGGGTGGCAACCTAGTCATGCCTAAGATTATATCAAAATCAATCATATCCAAAATTACCAAGTGAGCCCAAGTCTGAAAACTCATAAACAGAATAGGACAAGTACGATAGACATGGGTGACTATGACTGACTCTCCAACTATGGTAGATACATAAATAGGGGCATCAAGTATATCACAAATCATATTCAATTATGAGACAAATTGCACGGATACATATGAATAAGTAGAACACAGATCAAAAACACATTAGCCATACGGGCATAGACAAGAATAGTACTTGTGATCACAACGTCAGACGTCTCTGCCTCATTTTTGCCCGGAAAGACATAACACTGAGCCCTATCATCTTGACGAGCTACTTTCCTGCCTGGTTGCACGTTACCTCTTCCTGCATTACTAGTTCCTTTTCCTCCACGGCCTCGCTGATTAGCACTTCGCCCACCTTTTGGACCCGCTCTACCATTATTACCATTTCCCATGGGTACCACAACTCTAATCTGCTGCTGCACGAAATCTAACACTCATGGGTGGGGACAATTTCTCCGCATATGCCCATGCTCTACACAGTAGTAACATGTACGATCAAAAAATGGCCTGCCGCCCGTGGTAGGTGCGACTCCCTGGCTATCTTGAATCAAATTATGTGATGGAGTTCCTGAGTAGTTACCATGTAAAGGCGGTCAAACAACCCTGCCCTACCAGTTTACTTGCCCTAATGGAGGATATGATCTTAGCTTGCTTAGGCTTGTACACCCCTTCCCATTCTAATTTTTCCCTTCCCAGAATTTCTAAAGTTACAGACTTAGACTAACAATTAAGCACAACATAATAGGAGACAACGAAGTTATGCCTAAGATTATATCAAAATCAATCATATCCAAAATCATCAATTCAGCCCATGTCTGAAAACTTATAAACAAAATAGGACAAGCACGATAGACATAGGTGACTATGATTGACTCTCCAACTATGGTAGATACATAAAAGGGGGCATCAAATATATCACCAATCATATTAAATTATGAGGCAAATTGCATGGATACATATGAATAAGTAGAACCCGAATCAAATAATACATTAGCCATCCGGGCATAGACAAGAATAGTACTTGTGATCACAGCGTTAGACACCTCTGCCTCATTCTTGCCCGGAAAGGTATAACACTGAGCCCTATCATCTTGACGAGCTGCTTTCCTGCCTGGTTGCACGTTACCTCTTCCTGCATTTCCATTTCCTTTATCTCCACGGCCTCGTTGATTACCTCCTCGCCCACCTTATGGACCCCCTATACCATTATTACCATTTCCCGCGGGTACCACAACTCTAGTTTGCTGCTGCACGGAATCTAACACTCATGGGTGGGGACAATCTTTCCGCATATGCCCATGCTCTCCATAGTTGTAACATGTACGATCAAAAAGTGGTCTGCCGCCCGTGGAAGGTGCGACTCCCTGGCTATCTTGAATCAAATTATGAGATGGAGTTCCTGAGTAGTTACCATTTAAAGGTGGCCAAACAACCCTGACCAACCAGTTTAATTGCCCTAATGGAGGATATGATGTTAGCTTGCTTAGGCTTGTACACCCCTTTCCATTCTAATTTTTCCCTTCCCAGAATTGCTAGAGTTACAGACTTAGTATTACAATTAAGCACAACATAATAGGGGGACAACGAAGTAATGCCTAAGATTATATCAAAATCTATCATATCCAAAATCACCAAATCAGCCCAAGTTTGAAAACTCATAAACAGAATAGTAGGCTTGTACACCCCTTTCCATTCTAATTTTTCCCTTCCCAGAATTGCTAGAGTTACAGACTTAGTATTACAATTAAGCACAACATAATAGGGGGACAACGAAGTAATGCCTAAGATTATATCAAAATCTATCATATCCAAAATCACCAAATCAGCCCAAGTTTGAAAACTCATAAACAGAATAGGATAAGCACGATAGACATAGGTGACTATGACTGACTCTCCAAATATGGTAGATACATAAATGGGGGCATCAAGTATATCACAAATCATATTAAATTATGAGCCAAATTGAACAGATACATATGAATAAGTAGAACCCGGATCAAATAATACATTAGCCATCCGGGCATAGACAATAATAGTACTTGTGATCACAGCGTCAGACGCCTCTGCCTCATTCTTGCCCGAAAAAGCATAACACTTAGCCCTATCATGTTAACGAGCTACTTTCCTGCCTGGTTGCACGTTACCTCTTCCTGCATTACCATTTCCTTTACCTCCACGGCCTCGCCGATGACCTCCTCGCCCACCTTATGGACCCCCTCTACCAATATTACCATTTCCCGCGGGTACCAGAACTCTAGTCTGCTGCTTCACGGAATCTAACACTCATGGGTGGGGACAATCTATCCGCATATGCCTATGCTCTCCACAATTGTAACATGTACGATCAGACAATGGCCTGCCTCCCGTAGAAGGTGAGACACCTTGGCCATTTTGAATCAAATTATGAGATGGAGTTCCTGAGTAGTTACCATGTAAAGGCGGCCAAACAACCCTGCCCTACCAGGTTACTTGCCCTAATGAAGGATATGATCTTAGCTTGCTTAGGCTTGTACACCACTTTCCATTCTAATTTTTCCCTTCACAGAATTTCTAGAGTTACAGACTTAGTATAACAATTAAGCACAGCATAATAGGGGGACAATGAAGTCATGCCTAAGATTATATCAAAATCAATCATTTCCAAAATCACCAAATCAGCCCAAGTCTGAAAACTCAAAAACAGAATAGGGCAAGCACCATAGACATGGGTCAATATGACTGACTCTTCAACTATGGTAGATACATGAATGGGGGCATCAAGTATATCACAAATCATATTCAATTATGAGGCAAGTTGCACGGGTACACATGAATAATTAGTACCCGGATCAAATAACACATTAGCCATTCGAGCATAGACAAGAATAGTACTTGTGATCACAGCGTCAGATGTCTCTGCCTCATTCTTGCCCGGAAAGGCATAACACTGAGCCATATCATCTTGACGAGCTACTTTCCTGCCTAGTTGCATGTTACCTCCTCCTGCATTACCATTTCCTTTACCCCCACGGCCTCGCTGATTACCTCATCGCCCACCTTTTGGACCCGCTATACCATTATTACTATTTCCCGCGGGTACCACAACTCTAGTCTGCTGCTGCACGGAATCTAACACTCATGGGTGGGGACAATCTATCCGCATATGCCTATGCTCTCCACAGTTGTAACATGTACGATAAAAAAATGGCCTGCCGCCCGTGGAAGGTGCGACTCCCTGGCTATCTTGAATCAAATTATGAGATGGAGTTCCTGAGTAGTTACCATGTAAAGGCGGCCAAACAACCCTGCCCTACCAGTTTACTTACCCTAATTGAGGATATGGTCTTAACTTGCTTAGGCTTATACACCCCTTTCCAGTATAATATTTCCCTTCCCAGAATTTCTAGAGTTACACACTTAGTCTTACAATTAAGCACAGCATAATAGGGTGACAACCTAGTCATGCCTAAGATTATATCAAAATCAATCATATCCAAAATTACCAAATCAGCCCAAGTCTGAAAACTCATAAACAAAATAGGACAAGTACGATAGACATGGGTGACTATGACTGACTCTCCAACTATGGTAAATACATAAATGGGGGCATCAAGTATATCACAAATCATATTCAATGATAAGACAAATTGTACGGATACATATGAATAAGTAGAAACCGGATCAAATAACACATTAGCCATACGGGCATAGACAAGAATAGTACTTGTGATCACAGCGTCAGACGCCTCTGCCTCATTTTTGCCCGGAAAGGCATAACACTGAGCCCTATCATCTTGACGAGTTACTTTCCTGCCTGGTTGCACGTTACCTCTTCCTGCATTACTATTTCCTTTTCCTCCACGGCCTCGCTGATTACCTCTTCGCCCACCTTTTGGACCCATTCTACCATTATTACCATTTCTCGCGGGTACCACAACTCTAATCTGCTGCTGCACGGAATCTAACACTAATGGGTGGGGACAATCTCTCCGCATATGTCCATGTTCTCCACAGTTGTAACATGTACGATCACAAAATGGCCTGCCGCCCGTGGAAGGTGCGACTCCCTGGCTATCTTGAATCAAAATTATGTGATGGAGTTCCTGAGTAGTTACCATGTAAAGGCGGTCAAACAACCCTGCCCTACCAGTTTACTTGCCCTAATGGAGGATATGATCTTAGCTTGCTTAGGCTTGTACACCCCTTCCCATTCTAATTTTTCCCTTCCCAAAATTTCTAAAGTTACAGAGTTAGACTAACAATTAAGCACAACATAATAGGGGACAACGAAGTTATGCCTAAGATTATATCAAAATCAATCATATCCAAAATCACCCCATTTCTGAAAACTTATAAACAGAATAGGACAAGCACGATAGACATAGGTGACATGTACGATCTCTCCGCATATGCCCATGCTCTCCATAGTTGTAACATGTACGATCAAAAAGTGGTCTGCGGCCCGTGGAAGGTGCGACTCCCTGGCTATCTTGAATCAAATTATGAGATGGAGTTCCTGACTAGTTACCAATTAAAGGCGGCCAAACAACCCTGCCCTACCAGTTTAATTGCCCTAATGAAGGATATAATGTTAGCTTGCTTAGGCTTGTACACCCCTTTCCATTCTAACTTTTCCCTTCCCAGAATTTCTAGAGTTACAGACTTAGTATAACAATTAAACACAACATAATAGGGGGACAACCAAGTCATGCCTAAGATTATATCAAAATCAATAATATCCAAAATCACTAAATCAGCCCAAGTGTGAAAATCATAAACAGATTAGGATAAGCACGATCGACATGGGTGACTATGACTGACTCTCCAACTATGGCAGATATATAAATGGGGGCATCAAGTATATCACAAATCATATTAAATTATGAGGCAAATATGACGGATACATATGAGTAAGTAGAACCTGGTTCAAATAACACAATAGCCATCTGGGCATGAACAAGAATAGTACTTGTGCTCACAGCGTCAGACTCCTCTGCCTCATTCTTGCCCGGAAAAGCATAACACTTAGCCCTATCATTTTAACGAGCTACTTTCCTGCCTGGTTGCACCTTACCTCTTCCTGCATTACCATTTCCTTTACCTCCACGGCCTCGCCGATTACCTCCTCGCCCACCTTGTGGACCCCCTCTACCAATATTACCATTTCCCGCGGGTACCACAACTCTAGTCTGCTGCTTCACGGAATCTAACACTCATGGGTGGGGACAATCTATCCGCATATGCCTATGCTCTCCACAGTTGTAACATGTACGATCAGACAATGGCCTGCCGCCCGTAAAAGGTGAGACTCCTTGGCCATCTTGAATCAAATTATGAGATGGAGTTCCTGAGTAATTACCATGTAAAGGCGGCTAAACAACCCCTCCTTTCCAGTTTACATGCCCTAATGGAGGATATAATCTTAACTTGCTTAGGCTTGTACACCCCTTCCCATTCTAATTTTTCCCTTGCCAGAATTTTTAGAGTTACATATTTAGTATTACAATTAAGGACAGCATAATAGGGGGACAACCAACTTATGCCTAAAAATTATATCAAAATCAATCATATCCAAAATCACCAAATAAGCCCAAGTCTGAAAACTGATAAACAGAATAGGACAAGCACGATAGACATGGGTGACTATGACTGATTCTCCAACTATGGTAGATACATAAATGTGGGCATCAAGTATATCATAAATCATATTAAATTATGAGATAAATTGCACGGATACATATGAATAAGTAGAACCCGAATCAAATAACACAATAGCCATCCGGGCATAGACAAGAATAGTACTTGTGATCACAGCGTCAGATGCCTCTGCTTCATTTTTGCCCGGAAAGGCAAAACACTGAGCCCTATCGTCTTGACGAGCTACTTTCCTGCCTGGTTGCACGTTACCTCTTCCTGTATTACCATTTCCTTTATCTCCACGGCCTCGTCGATTACCTCCTCGCCCACCTTGTAGACCCTCTATACCATTATTACCATTTCCCGCGGGTACCACAACTCTACTTTGTTGCTGCACGGAATCTAACACTCATGGGTGGGGACAATCTCTCCGCATATGCCCATGCTCTCCATAGTTGTAACATGTACGATCAAAAAGTGGTCTGCGGCCCGTGGAAGGTGCGACTCCCTGGCGATCTTGAATCAAATTATGAGATGGCGTTCCTGAGTAGTTACCATTTAAAGGCGGCCAAACAACCCTGCCCTACCAGTTTACTTGCCCTAATGGAGGATATGATCTTAGCTTGCTTAGGCTTGTACACCCTTTCCATTCTAATTTTCCCTTTCCAGAATTTCTAGAGTTACAGACTTAGTATAATAATTAAGCACAGCATAATAGGGGGACAATCAAGTCATGCCTAATATTATATCAAAATCAATCATATCCAAAATCTCCAAATCAGCCCAAGTCTGAAAACTCATAAACAGAATAGGGCAAACACCATAGACATGGGTGACTATGACTGACTCTTCAACTATGGTAGATACATAAATGGGGGCATCAAGTATATCACAAATCATATTCAATTATGAGGCAAGTTGCACGGATACACATGAATAAGTAGAACCCGGATCAAATAACACATTAGCCATACGAGCATAGACAAGAATAGTACTTGTGATCACAGCGTCACATGCCTCTGCCTCATTCTTGCCCGGAAAGGCATAACACTGAGCCCTATCATCTTGACGAGCTACTTTCCTGCCTGGTTGCACGTTACCTCTTCCTACATTACCATTTCATTTACCTCCACGGCCTCGCTGATTACCTCATCGCCCACCTTTTGGACCCACTCTACCATTATTACCATTTCCCGCGGGTACCACAACTCTAGTCTGCTGCTGCACGGAATCTAACACTCATGGGTAGGGACCATCTCTCTACATATGCCCATGCTCTCCACAGTTGTAACATGTACGATCAAAAAATGGCCTGCCCCCCGTAGAAGATGCGACTCCTTGGCTATCTTGTATCAAATTGTGAGATGGAGTTCATGAGTAGTTACCATTTAAAGTTGGCCAAACAATCCTGCCCTACTAGTTTACTTGCCCTAATGGAGGATATGATCTTAGCTTGCTTAGGCTTGTACATCCCTTTCCATTATAATTTTTCCCTTCACAAATTTCTAGAGTTACAGACTTAATATTACAATTAAGCACAGCATAATAGGGGGACAACCAAATTATGCCTAAGATTATATTGAATTAAACATATCCAAAATCACTTAATCAGCCAATGTCTGAAAACACATAAACAGAATAGGACAAGCACGACAGACATTGGTGACTATGCCTGACTCTCCTACAATAGTAGATACATAAATGTGGACATCAAGTATATCACAAATCATATTAAATTATGAGGAAAATTGCACGGATCCATATGAATAAGTAGAGCTCGGATCAAATGACACATTAGCCATCCGGGCATAGACAAGAATAGTACTTGTGATCACAGCGTCAGACGCATCTTCCTCATTCTTGCCCGGAAAGGCATAACACTGAGCCCTATCATCTTGACGAGCTACTTTCCTGCCTGCTTACACGTTACCTCTTCCTGCATTACCATTTCCTTTACCTCCACGGCCTCGCTGATTACCTCGTCGCCCACCTTGTGGACCCCCTCTACCATTATTACCATTTCCCATGGGTACCACAACACTAGTCTGCTGCTGCACGGAATCTAACACTGATGGGTGGGGACACTCTCTCCGCATATGCCCAAGCTCTCCACAGTTGTAACATGTGCGATCAAAAAATGGTCTGCCGCCCGTGGAAGGTGCGACTCCCTGGCTATCTTGAATCAAATTATGTGATGGAGTTCCTGAGTAGTTACCATGTAAAGGCGGCCAAATAACCCTGCCCTACCAGTTTACTTGCCCTAATGGAGGATATGATTTTAGCTTACTTAGGCTTGTACACCCCTTCTCATTCTAATTTTTCCCTTCCCAGAATTTCTAGAGTTACAGACTTAGTATTACAATTAAGCACAACATAATAGAGGGACAACCATGTCATGCCTAAGATTATATCAAAATCAATCATATCCAAAATCATCAAATCTGCCCTTGTCTGAAAACTCAAAAACAGAATAGGGCAAACACCATAGACATGGGTGACTATGATTGACTCTCCAACTATGGTAGATACATAAATGGGGCATCAAGTATATCACAAATCATATTCAATTATGAGGCAAATTGCACGGATACATATGAATAAGTAGAACCCGGATCAAATAACACATTAGCTATCCGGGCATAGACAAGAATAGTACTTGTGATCACAGCGTCAGACGGCTCTACCTCATTCTTGCCCGGAAAGGCATAACACTGAGCCCTATCATCTTGACGAGCTACTTTCCTGCATGGTTGCACATTACCTCTTCCTGCATTTCCATTTCCTTTATCTTCACGGCCTCGCTGATTACCTCATCGCCCACCTTTTGGACCCCTTCTACCATTATTACCATTTCCCGCGGGTACCACAACTCTAGTCTGCTGCTGCACGGAATCTAACACTCATGGGTGGGGACAATCTCTCCGCATATGCCCATGCTCTCTACAGTTGTAACATGTACGATCAAAAAATGGCCTGCCGCTCGTGGAAGGTGCGACTCCCTGGCTATCTTGAATCAAATTATGAGATGGAGTCCTGAGTAGTTACCATGTAAAGGCGGCCAAACAACCCTGCCCTACCAGTTTACTTGCCCTAATGGAGGATATGATCTTAGCTTGCTTAGTCTTGTACACCCCTTCCCATTCTAATTTTTCTCTTCCCAGAATTTCTAGAGTTACATATTTAGTATTACAATTAAGGACAGCATAATAGGGGGACAACCAACTTATGCCTAAAATTACATCAAAATCAATCATATCCAAAATCACCAAATCTGCCCAAGTCTGAAAATTGATAAACAGAATAGGACAAGCACGATAGACATGGGTGACTATGACTGATTCTCCAAATATGGTAGATACATAAATGTGGGCATCAAGTATATCACAAATCATATTAAATTATGAGGCAAATTGCACGGATACATATGAATAAGTAGAACCCGAATCAAATAACACATTAGCCATCCGGGCATAGACAAGAATAGTACTTGTGATCACAGCGTCAGACGGCTCTGCCTCATTCTTGCCCGAAAAGGCATAACAATGAGCCCTATCATCTTGACGAGCTACTTTCTTGCCTGGTTGCACGTTACCTCTTCCTGCATTACCATTTCCTTTACTTCCACGGCCTCGCTGATTACCTCCTCGCCCACCTTGTGGACCCCCTCTACCATTATTACCATTTCCCGCGGGTACCACAACTCTAGTCTGCTGCTGCACGGAATCTAAAACTCATGGGTGGGGACAATCTCTCCGCATATGCCCATGCTCTCTACAGTTGTAACATGTACGATCAAAAAATGGCCTGCCACCCATGGAAGGTGCGACTCCCTGGCTATCTTGAATCAAATTATGAGATGGAGTTTCTGAGTAGTTACTTGTAAAGGTGGGCATAGCGGACTGAATTGGTTTGGCTGCAAGCGTTGGCCTTTTGGACCTCCTGGAGTAAGAACCTTTAAAGTTACCTAAGTTCTTGGCCTTTTTTGCCTTTGCCTTAGCCTGACCATCTCCCCTCACCCCCTCTATTTTCTTCACAAAGTCTGTTACCTCATTAAATTTCTCCCTGCAGAGATCGTATGAACAGATAATACCTGCAACTCATAATTTAGTCCCTAATAAATAAACGAATCCTCTCTTCCTCAGTAGTCACCAATTGTGTAGCGTATCTAGACAAAACATGGAACTTGGCCCCATATGTAGCCACAGACATACCACTTTGCTCGAAAGCCATGAACTTATCCTTCTTACGATCTCTCAAAGTTCTAGGCACATACTTCTCTAGAAACAGAGCATGAAATTGGGTCCAAGTAAGTGGAGGTAAAGTTGAAGATCTACATTCCATATAAGCTCTCCACCACTGTTTAGCCTCACCTTGAAGCTGAAAAGTCACGAACTCAACTCCATGCTGATGGACAATTCCCAACTTATGAAGCCTCTCATAGCAGTCTAAGATAAACTCATAAGCATCCTCATTCTCAAAACTAAAAAATACAGGAGGCTTTAACTTCAAAAACTTAGTCAACATCTCATGCTCATTACCAGTCATAACATAACCCAATAAAGGATGGAAGAAAGCATCATTACCTACATTCCCTCCCACCTTGGGGACAATGATAGAAATAGGGGATTAGTAAGAGCTTGAGTTGCTTGAACAGAAGGAAGCACTCCAGGACCAACCAACTCTTTCAAGAAAGACATGATATGTTGGGCTAACACTGGGTTTATGGGAGGAACACCGGTAGTCTCAGCCTGCACCTTCCTCTTGTCCAACCTTCTCAATATTTTTCAACCTCAATATCCTCTTCTATCTCTTCATGATGCACAGAAGGGGCCTCATTCTGGGGAGTATTTCCGACTGGTACCCCATCTCTAGTAGGCACCACTCTTCCTCGGCCTCTACCCCTAGCTCTTCCTCTACCCCTACCTCGACCGTGACCTCTCGCTGCAGATTCCTCAGCTGGAGCATTGGCGGGAGCTATGGGACTGACGCCGTTGAATCTAGTGTTAACCATCTGCAGACAGAAGATTAAATGAGGTTATATACCAATTTGAATCGCCAGATACCAATTGAAATCAAGTTATAGCACAAAACGAGACAAGGGAAACAAAGAGATTTCCTAAAGTCCTATAGCCTCTCAAAGAAAAGTGACTCTACTAGACTCGTTATGGTACATAGAGATCAACAAACCTAGGCTCTGATACCAACTTTGTCACGATCCAGACCGTCGTGATTGGCATCCACATTAATCCTCCGGTGGGAGAACCACTACTACAACACAAACCAAGCCACTAAAACAAAACTAAAGCATTTAAGTTACGGAAGCAAGTTAAATAGCTAAAACTGAAGTTTCCTTAAACTTCCAAAAGATCTAACAACTAAACAATGCGGAAAATACACCTAGAACCTGAAAGTTAATGTACCAAAACATCTAAAGTTCAATAAGTCTAAAAAAGAAGGGTCACAGCCCCAAACTAATGAACAAATCCACTAACTAGAAAGTCTAAGTCCCAAATGTGGACATAGACAAAAGGAGAACTCATGGCAGTCTGGAAGAACTGGCTCACCCTTGAATTCAATCGGTGATCACTGATCTTCTAAGCGAGGTCTGTCAATAGCCGCCTAAAGATGCCCTATACTCAACAAAGAAAGAGCAAGTGCAGTATCAGTACACAACCACAGTGTACTGTTACGATCACGTTGCTATCTCACTAAGTGTAACATACATAAGTTAATACAACAATATAATTACATGCATATATCGAACATATACAATATCATCATCATTTACGAACAACGAACAGTTTCACATTTCTCAAGATAGACAATTATATCAAATCATTGCTCCTCTCACGGAACCCAAAATAAGGTTGTTTCCACTATGAATTCTAGATCAAAACCATCCCCCATCAATAATTACCCATTAGATTACATTCTACGGATCGAAAAATGGATTCGAGGAATTAAAACCTTACCTTTAGCCTTAAGAATGGTGGAAAACTGTCAAGAAAAGACATAGGTTCGTTCCTTAGCTCTCAAATTGGAAAATTGCATAATAAAGACGTTTTGGGGTTTATTTACGACTTTAAGTCGCATCTGGCCCGCCACAACGGCTCCCACCTCGCTACAGTGGCCCCTCCCTGGCGACCAAAATCACCGTCAAAGCGGCTTGCACGAAACAGTGAGCTAATTAAAGAATTCCAAAACCTCCATTTCACAACACGCCTTCAACCAACGACACTCAGAAAATACCGTTCACGCTAAGATCAATTCCGGTTGTTCTACTCGCCTGAATTTAATTCCGTAAAGTCGTACGGATTTCTTAACGACTTACCTAACTACTCATGTAATCAAAATCATAATTAAATTACCCGATTCCTACCATTTTCCCTACACCTCAAAGACTCCGATTTCGTCCAAATCTGAACTAGGTTAGGAATTTTAAGATACTATGAAAAAGTATTTCGGCCCAAATTTTTTTTTCCCATTGGCTTTTCCATAACGACGAAACCCGGTCGTTACAACTAAGTTTCTCAAAATTTTATATTTTGAACCATTAGTTATTTTATCGACTTATAGTATTTTCTTTGTAGTCTTTAAATAAATACATTTTTTTAAAGAATATATACCGTATTAAAAATTAAAACTAAGTGTAATGACCCTCATACTCCTTCCTTTCACACAAATTGGGACATACAGAGTGTTTATTTATCTAAAGTTGAAACACCCTTCACAAAATTCTTGTTACGTCACTGATTGCGTCATGTCAATGCAAAAGTATAATTATTCTTTAGATATTCCAAATGCAGAGAAAGTAATTTAAGATCGGTCATTTTTTCTTATTTTATATAATGTTCAACCATGGTTTAATGCAATATTTTCTTTCTTAAAATCTCAAACAACCAACATTGCTTCTTCGGATTATTCTCATTTGTTCAGTCACTAATAACAACTATTTTTACTTGATTTTTTTTTATAAGTCAAGTATTGTATCTTCTATATATAATCCACAATCCAGGACCTTTTTAAAAAAATATCAATTTTAAGTTTTGTGGAGCAATTTTATCTTTTGGGATATATCATGGTAATTTTTTTACTCGAATTGTCTTCCTTAATTCCATCACTTAAGACATTTTTGAGAAACCATGACAAAAATTTTAATCTTTTAAATATTTTGTATAGGATACATGATCAATTTTATTTTATATTTTTGTTAATGACATACACTTCTAAATAAACGTTATTTATATGATTTTAATCCAACTTTATAGTCATGTGATATTTTTCAGCTGTAATTCTCTTTTATCTTGTTAGGCTCCCTTTTCTTTTCAATTAATTTCCTCTTTTCCTTCGTGAAATGAAAATAATCTGTAGTTAAAGATGTTTGATCGATAATTTGTGAATATTTTTACTTTATTCTTCTATTAATTTTTGTATAAATGATTTTTGGTGTTTTGTTATATTTATCTTCGTTTGTTTATGTAGTCTTCCAAACGATCGCGAGAAAAGAAAAGGATTCAGAAGCAAGGGTGTAAACACACACTATTTCTTTAAGTCAACCACTAATGGATGTTGCAAGCACAATTGTATGATTCTTTATGAGCTATTTTTCTCTTGTTCTATTTTAACTTTGTATTCATTTTTAGTTTTGAAGAGGTTCTTAATGGTCCAAGTCATTATAATTATGATTTTAAGGTTTTGTCTTGAATATTTATGTTTTTTAATTAGCATCTGATCAAAACTTTATTATACCTTCTATACATTTTTTTGTTGTCCATATCTAACGAGTTTCCTAATTCCTATACTTATCTTATACTTCATCTATATTCATGAATCAATAATTTGCACTCTAGGTCTATAATCTTAACCTTTTGAGTCTACTTTCCATTCCTAGTAACTTTTTAAGGAATACTGACACCTTTGTGCAACTTTCAATAATTATAACATATGTTTGATTGTTCAGCATGTAATGCTGAAAAAGTTAAATAACATTTCAAAAATGTGTAATATGTTTTCCATTCCCTAAAATGTTGTATGAAGGTGAAACTTCTTGATCATAAATATAGATGAAGTATAGGAAAAGTATTGGAATTAAGAACTCGTTATACATAGACACTAAAGAGAAGTATAGAGACTATTTAATAAAGTTTTGCGCACATACTAATTAAAAACGTAAATATTCAAGCCAAAACTTTAAAAACGTAGTTAAATGGCTTGGGCAACCTCTTCAAAAATGAAAATAAAAAGAATACAAACCTAAAATAGAACAAGAGAAAAATGACTCATCAAAAATCTTACAATCGTGTTAGCAACATCCCTTGGTTTACTTAAAGCAACAATTTGTGTAGCACCATTGCCTTCAAACCACTTTACTTTTCCCGTGAACCTTTGGAAGAGTGTATCAACAAATGAAGATAAGTGTAAGAAAAATCAAAAATCATTTATATAAAAATTAAAAGAAAAAAATAAAAATATCCCCAAATTATAGATCAAACATTTCTACATTATTTTATTTCACAAAGAAAAAGGGAATTAAATGAATAGAATAGGGAGCTTTACAAGATAATAGAGAATTACAATTGAAATATACCAGGACTAAAGTTAGATTGAAATCATACAAATAAAGTTTTTTCATGACACACATTTATTAAGAAGCGTATGCCATCCAAAAAAAATATGAAATTTATCATGTATCCTATACAAATATTTAAAAGATTAAAAATTTTGCCATGATTTCTCAAAAATGTCTCCTTAGTGATGGAATTGAGGAAAACAATCGAGTGAATAATTACCATGATATATTGAAAAAGACAAAATCGCTCCACAAAAACTTAAAATCGATTTTTTTTTTCCTTAAAAAGAGGTCTTGGATTGTGGATTATATATATAGAGGATACAACACATGACTTAAATGGAAAAAAATCAAGTAAAAATAGTTGTTCTAAGTGAATGAACAAAATGAGAATAATCCGCAGAAGGAAATTTGGTTGTTTGAGGTTTAAAGAAAGAAATTATTACATTTAACCACAATCAAACATTATATAAAATAAGAAAAAAAATGACTAGTCATAAATTACGTTTTCCGCATTTAGATTATCTATAGAATAATTATACTTTTGCATTGATATGATGTAATCAGTGACATAGACATAATTTTGTGAATGGTGTTCCATCTTTGGAAAACTAAACACTCCTTATGTCCTAATTTGTGTGAAAGGATCACAGTATGAGGGTCAGAACACTTAATTGTGATTTTTAATACAATATATATTCTTCAACTAAATTAAAATAAAATTTATATATTCAAAAACTACACAAAAAATACTATACGTCAAAAAAATAATTAATGGTTCAAAATATAAAAGTTTGAGAAATTGTGATTAATAAATTATTTGAGACTCTAAAGAGTAATATCCTCACATGAAAAGGAACACAACGAGTAAGAAGAGAGTTAATCAAATAATTTAATCATTAAAGAGAGAATCACTCTGCAAAATACTTAAAATCAAAATTATGAAAACATGTATTGACTTGTTGATTTATATAGAGGATACATGACAAGAGTGATAGGGAAAAAAAACTATTACAGCAAGTCAACGAATAGAAAAAGACTGATCTAAAGAAGTAAATCTGATTGTTTGAGATTACTTTCCCCGCATCTAGATTATCTATTGAAATATTATAATTTACATTGACATGATGTAATATACTCAATGATGTAATTAGTAACTTAATCAATGACATAATTGGTGACGCAATCAACAACATAATTCAGAATATTCTAAAGAGTGTTCAAATTTTAGATAAACAATACTACTTTTTTAGACCTTGGTTGAGTCACTGATTATATCATATCTTCATCTAGCCAACATTCTTCTTTTTCTTTGCAACTATAAAAAGTTAAAATTAAGTTTCAATGGAGTTTAATGTTGTTTTCATGTCCTTATTTTCAAAATCTTATATGCATGACTAGATGAAGATTTGATAAACGTTCTTCGATAAATACCTCCCATAGTTAATATACATTTCGAAAAAAAGCTTGAGCAATTCAAATGAGAATATACCCAATGCAATGTCTAAAAACTCAGATTATCAATTTACTTAATACATAAATTACTTACATTCATGTATACATATTTTTTAGGATCTATGAATCATAGAATGTATATATTAATTTAGGCATTTAGCATGGTGCCTTTTTGAGTGATTTGTCAACCTACAAATAGGGTTGTCATTAATCATTGTGAGATATACTTGAAGCCATTTGAATAAGATGATCTCTACATTTGACTATCTATATCTCTTAGTATTGCTAATATTTTACAACACTTTTTTAGCATGAAGTTTTAACCAATTTATTTTCTCTTAGTTTAAAACAAGGTTGAGCCTCAATTTTTTCTTTCATAACTCTGTTTTGTTGAGGAGTTCTAGGAGCGGAGAAATTGTGATATATTCCACGTTATGCACAATATTCTAAAAATTTAACATTTTCAAATTTTGTGTCATAGTCAGATCGAATACTTAAAACTTTTAGACTTCTTTTGGACCAGTTTCACAAAGATAGTAAAAAAATTCAGAGGTCTCATCTTTTGAACTGAGAAATATGGTCCAAGTGAATTATTTGGTGTAATCATCAACACTAATGAAAACATACCTCTTTATGTCCTCTGATGAGAACCCTCGTCGGTCCACACAGGTCCATGTGTATTTTGATGTACTTACCTTCTTCAGTTTGAAAGAAGAGGTGTTTCACTTTGGTTCATCACATATCAATTTTTCCCTAAACTTTGTGAAATGACATTCTCCTGCTATAAATAGTACTCCCTCCGTCCCATTTCATGTGATGTAGTTTGACTCGGCACGGAGTTTAAGAAAGAAAGGAAGACTTTTAAAACTTGTGGTCCAAAATGAATGATAGAAATTTGTGTGGCTGTAAATCATTTCATTAAGGGTAAAACAGACATTTTATAGTAAAATTGTTACTTAATATAGAAATGTGTCATTCTTTTTGGGACTGACTAAAAAGGAAAGTAAGTCATATAAATTGGGACAGAGGGAGTA